>NC_133916.1:1915863-2030115 GCF_964199755.1 Larus michahellis
CAGGCAGGACTCAAGATGGCAATGGAGAGGGGACAGGGCGGGCGCTGGCCGCTGCAGATGGAGACAGCCTGGCTGGTGGCCTGGGCTGCGGGAGAAGGTGCGCTGGTGGCCGCGGGGACAGCCAGGATTTCAAGAGCAGGGGGGAGGATGCTTTTCCTCCTACTGCATCATCCTGCCACGCAGCTCCTCTGCTGAGCTCCAGCCGGAGCAACACGCTTCATTTCCAGCCCGGAGGAGAGGACTTCTGCCCCGTCGCCAGTGAGCGGAGCCTGGGCTGGGTGTCCCCCACCCTGGGGCTGGCACCTGCAGGGGAGCCGGGGCGGCGGAGCGCACCGAGAGCCCGGCGGTGGGTGCAAGGGCAGGAGGGGATGAAGGCAGGCTCCCTCCTGGGCACAGATGTGGCCTTGGGCATGGCCAAGAGCAGCTTCCAACCTGGCTTTAGAGATGTCCCCGATCTCCACCAAGGGATGGAGAGTCTCGTGCAGGCAGTGGCAGTTGGGTAAGAGTGACCCTTGGTTTTAGAAACAGGGATCTGATTTCTTGCCTGGAATTTTTTGCTCCTGATTCCTCCCCTCTTGCTGCTGCAGATGGAGCCAGGCGAGGGCCTTCTCCAGCAGGGACGGGGGGCCAGGATCAAGGCAGTTCTGCATTAAATGAAACAGCTTGAACACCTCCTACCCCTTGCTACCAGCCAGCACTTTCTGCAATAACTTGCGGCTCTTTGGCAACAGGATCCTTCCAGCGCATCCCAAATTTGCTGGACGCATGTGATCCTGCAAGTGCTGCCCGCGGTGGCAGTAACATCCACGGCCGGTCACTGTACACAGAACCGTGGAATGGTTTGGGTGGGGAGGGACCTTAAAGCCCCCCCAGTGGCCCCCCCTGCCCTGGGCAGGGACACCTCCCACCAGCCCAGGTTGCTCCAAGCCCCGTCCAACCTGGCCTTGAACCCCTCCAGGGATGGGGCAGCCACAGCTTCTCTGGGCAACCTGGGCCAGGGGCTCACCGCCCTCACAGCAAAGAATTTCTTCCTCGGATCTCATCTCAATCTCCCCTCTTTCAGTGTAAATCCGTCCCCCTCATCCCATGGCTCCCCTCCCTACTCCAGAGTCCCTCCCCAGCTTTCCTGGAGCCCCTTTAGGGACTGGAAGGGGCTGGAAGGTCTCCCCGGAGCCTTCTCTTCTCCAGGCTGAACCCCCCCAGCTCTCTCAGCCTGTCCCCACAGCAGAGGGGCTCCAGCCCTCCCAGCATCTCCGGGGCCTCCTCTGGACATCCATTGCCTTCCCTTTTTCCCCTGCCCGGGCGCGCAGCTGGCTCCTTTTCCCCCGGCTCCTCTCCTACATCCTGCTCCCTGGCTCTAGTTTCTTCCTTCCCGAAGACCTGCCCTACGCCGCAGCCATGTGGCAACACCTCCATGGATGGACACTTTAATGAGAACAGCACTAACAATGTGACAACAAGACATTCCCAGCAGCTTTGCTAAGCAGGGCTTTGCTATGCATCTTATTTTGTTCTGGTTTCGTCTTGTTTGGAGAAACCCATTGCCTCCTCCAAGCATGGGTGCTGATGCAGGTCCTTCTCTCCAGGGTTTTCCTCCCTTTCTTTTTGCTCATTCCTGGCCAAAGCTTTGGTTGGTCTTGGGTGGCCCAGGGAGGTTAGGGGAGACTCAGGGCTCCCCACTGTCAAATCGTGTGAGCTGGAGCTGGGAAGAAGGCTTTTTGGAGAACTTGGTGTGGAGACGAAGCTGCTGGCCCTGACTGGGGGAGTGCTCTGCCTGTGGACATGGAAGGCCTGCAGAGCCCTTGGGGGGCAACTGTCTCTTCTTGCAGGGACCTCCGACCCGGGACACCGCCAACCACCTTTGGAAGGCACCGTTGGGAATCGGTGTGGGGGCAGCAGAGTCCTCATCCCCCCCACACCTCCTGCCAGGGCAGACATGGCTCTTCCTTCACCGAGGCGCTTCAGGATGTCCCTGGGCATCCTTGCACCATCCCAGCCCTGGGAACAGGGCACATCTTGGTGGCTCAGTGACGGAGGAGGTGGCATCACCTGCTCCCCACAGCCCCTGGGACAGGTGGGTGCTGGCACCGGGGCACCTCTGTGAGCCCCATCCCTGGTCCTTGGGGTCTGCAGCAGCGTGGGGCTGTGTGGACGCGCGGACGGGCTCTGTGGGGCTCTGGCATATGCCTTTCTGTCGCCTGTTTAGGTCCGCGCGGGGGAGCCAAGAAATCTCTTAACTAAATAAACAGCCCTCTCGTCCCAGATGGCATCTGTTTATACGCCAGGTACAAACAGTCCCCACGGCTGCCCCGCTCACAGCCAGGCCAGTTCTTTCCACAAAGAAGCAGTCCCCGAGGGCCAGCAGCGCCATGAGCTGGGACAGCAGAGCTGCTCTCTGCCCGGCATGGACACGGCAGGGCCCTGGGCTGGGGAAGACACCGGGGCATTGTCTGGAGGAGGAGGCCAGCCCTGGCTGCACATCAGGGTCTCTGGACTCTGATTTGGGGGTTCAAGGCAGTGGGTGAAGCCACAGAATCGCATAATCCCAGACTGGCCGAGGTGGGAAGGGACCTCTGGGGATCACCCAGTCCCACCCCCTGCCAGAGCAGGGTCACCCAGAGCAGGTGGCACAGGAACGTGTCCAGGTGGGTTTGGGATGTCTCCAGAGACAGAGACTCCCCCACCTCTCTGGGCAGCCTGTGCGGCCCCAGCCCTGGGAGGACCCAGGGAGCTCATAAAGGCATCACAGCTGCATCTCCCATCTCCCAGAGGCATCTTTCTTCCTCCTTTCCCTGAAGTCCAAAAGACCCCCCGGTAAAGATGACATTTGCTCTGCCACCCCCTCGCCTTGGTCCTTTCTCCTCCTCCTCCTGCAACCAGCGTCGCTGTGGTCGAGCTGAGGTCGCCCAGATTAATCCCGCCGCTGTAGGTCTGAGCCTGACCTAACCGCAGAGCCCCAGCACGTCACCCTCTGCTCACCCACGGACACACACCCCACGGCGCCGGCTGGCACCCAGCGCCGAGCCGCGCTGCCAAAGCCAGGCACCCAGGAAGAGCCGCAAGGGGCAGGAGCTGTGTGCTCCCCTGCTGCTGAGGTTCAAACTGCCAAACCCAGACCCAGACGTTACGGTAGGATCCTCCTCTGTACAGCAAACTTGGTCCCAGTGTCAGAGGTTTATCTGTCCCCAGTTATCTGCTTGTAGAATCATAGAATAGAATCACAGAACGGTTTGGGTTGGAAGGGACCTTAAAGCCCCCCCAGTGCCACCCCCTGCCCTGGGCAGGGACACCTCCCACCAGCCCAGGTTGCTCCAAGCCCCGGCCAACCTGGCCTTGAACCCCTCCAGGGATGGGGCAGCCACAGCTTCTCTGGGCAACCTGGGCCAGGGGCTCACCGCCCTCACAGCAAGGAATTTCTTCATGATATCTCATCTCAGTCTCCCCTCTTTCAGTGTAAAACCCTTCCCCCTCATCCCATGGCTCCCCTCCCTGCTCCAGAGTCCCTCCCCAGCTTTCCTGGAGCCCCTTTAGGGACTGGAAGGGGCTGGAAGGTCTCCCCGGAGCCTTCTCTTCTCCAGGCTGAACCCCCCCAGCTCTCTCAGCCTGTCCCCACAGCAGAGGGGCTCCAGCCCTTGGAGCATCTTCGTGGCCTCCTCCGGCCCCGCTCCAACAGCTCCGTGTCCTTCTGCTGTTGGTGCCCCAGCGCTGGAGGCAGCACTGCAGGGGGGTCTCACAGAGCGCAGCAGAGGGGCAGAATCCCCCCCTCGCCCTGCTGCCCACGCTGCCGGGGATGCAGCCCAGGCTGTGGGGGGGTTTCTGGGCTGCGAGAGGCTCTGTGTAACGATGGCTCGTCTCTGTTGGGAGTGGAGGTGTCTCATAGATGATGTTTGGGGAGGTGAATCCGGTGCCCTGCTCTTACTGCATGGCTGTAACAAAGCCTTGGTCCTGTGCCTGCGTCTCTCCAGGCATGCGAGGAAGCGAATCCGGCGCCGTAAGACAAACCCGCAGGCCGGAAGGCTGCGTGCGCCGAGCTGCCGTTGCAGAAGCAGAACGCGTCAAACTGATGCCGATGGGAGGCTCTTCCCAGCTCAGTCGTCCGTGGGTGAAGGCTGCAGTGAGGCATTTGTTGTGTCCTGGCGGTGCCCGTGGTCAGCAGCGGCGCACAGGACAGGCTGTGCCGTGGGGGAGGTTCGGGTCCTTGACAAAAATACCAAAAATTTTGTGAAAAGAGGGTTTGACTGACGAGGGGCAAATGACCAAATGGCCCTAGAGCATGAAGGGAAAGAGGAAAATCCTTTGCTGCCAGGGGTAGTCTGTAAGAAAATAGGCATCGAGCCTCGGGGTTGCATCCCTCTGCATGCCGGAGGATGTAGTCGCCGCCTGGAGACTAGTCTCCTCGCGTTGGAGAGCCCAAAGCCGGACTAAGCTCCTCGTAGTCCCGCGGACACCACAGCGGCATCACGGTGAGCAGAAAAGCAGAGGCCAAAACTGCTTTAGAGGAGCGCATATGCAAAGACTCAGACAAAACTAAAGCGATGTTTGCCGGCCCACTGAGGAACGAGTGGGCGTCTTGGCTGGATTGGAGATAAAATAAGAAACTCAGGAGGTCCGGCGCAGTGCTGCGTGACTTCTTGGCACAGAGGGACGGGGACATCCCAGGGGCAGGGGGTGCCGGCTGCAGCGACACTGCTTTGCCCAACGCAGGCGGCAAAATCGGCGTCTTTCCCCGCGACAACCCCAGTCCAGCTCTTCCCCCCTGCGATGCCTTTGGACACCGCGGGAAGACGTGCTGGGGAAACATCGTGCGTTACGAAGCCATGGTTTCCTTGGTGTCCTGCGGGGAGCTAAAAAAATACAAACTTATGTTAAAAGGAGGCCCATTTCAGAGAGCCCAGGGTTGGGTGTGACTGCTGGATCAGTGGTGTCACCCGTGTCACCCTCTGTGGATGCTCCCCTGCTTGCACACACACCTCCGGAGCAGCACGGGAAGCGCGCTGGGCTCCGGATCGGGCAAAGCATCCGGCTGGAAACCGTTTAGGAAAGCTGGGAAAGCACCCGGGCATCCCTGGTTAAAAAGGTGATCAAAAAAAGGATAACAAAAGGCGATTAGAAAGAGGATGACTTTTTGGAGGTGTGATAGGAAGGGGTCCAACAGCACAGTGCGCGAAGGGAGACGTGTCCTGCCGCTTGTTGGGTTGTTGTCTGTCCGAGGGGGATGAAGGAGGGCATCCCGCGGACCTCTGGAGCCCTTTGGGAAGGGGCTGGAGGCAGAGGGAGAGCGGAGATGCCGTGGAGAGCTGCAGCAGGACCTCGGCACGCCTGGGTCCTGCAGGCTGTGCCTGCATTCGGGGCACTCGGACGCTGAACCCTCTTCTGGACCCGGGACCTCGGCTGGGTTCAACTTTCCTCTTCCAAAGCGCAACCGCGGGCGGCAGTGCGTGAACACGCGGTGGTAAATCACGCCGGGGAGATGGAGGAGACTCTGGCCCGTATTCAGGGCTAAACCATCATTTAGGGGCAGATTTGGGGCAGGTCCTTACCTCCCTGAAGAGTCCTGGCCGCCGGTCTGTCCCCTGCCACAGCACAGAGCAGCGCTAGCTGTCCTCGTGGTCCCCCGTGCACCTCCCCGTGGCCTCCTGGGGACCCTGCACGATGCTTTCACCAGGTTTTACTCATAAATACCTCGTTTTAGGGCAGTTTGTCCCTCGTAGGCGTAGTCTAAGACCTTCCTGCGACCATCTCCCCGCGCACCTTCCCCAGCTGTGGTGCTGCCCCGAGGGGCCCCGTGGCCGCTCCTGTGTGACAGAGGCGCAGAGCCGGTGACCACGGGACTGGGGGTCGGAGGCGTCTGTCCCTGTAACGCCACAGTGTTTTTCTCTTGTTAGGAAAGCAGATTGAGCGAGAAGAATAAGGGAGCCAAGAATGAAGAAGAAAAGGGAAAGGAAGCTCCTGCCAAAGACCTGGCCCGCAAACAAGATACCAAAGTGGGGAAAGACTCTAAAAAAGAAGAAAGCGTTCAGAAACCAGAGCCCAAAGGTAAAGCTGAGGCTGAGAGCAAGACCAAAGAGGAGAAGGCTATCAACGACAAAGTCAAGGCCATGGAGAAAAAGCTGATGGGGAAGGACAAAAAGGAGGAAGAGAAGGGCTCAGCGTTGAAGGACAGAGGGAAGGATAAAAAGGAGGAAGAGAAAGGCTCAGTGTTAAAGAAGGACGCAGGGAAGGATAAAAAGGAGGAAGAAAAGGGCTCAGCATTAAAGAAAGACACAGGGAAGGATAAAAAGGAAGAGGAGAAGGGCTCAGCATTGAAGAAGGACACAGGGAAGGATAAAAAGGAGGAAGAAAAGGGCTCAGCGGCAAAGAAGGAGACAGGGAAGGACAAAAAAGAAGAAGAAAAAGATTCCGTGTCGAAGAAGGGCACAGGGAAGGACAAAAAGGAGGAAGAGAAGAGTTCGGGATTAAAGAAAGAGGCAGACAAAGACACAAAGGGAAAAGATAAGAAAGAAAAAGATAAAAAAGAAGAGGAAGAGAGTTCAGCTTTGAAAAAATCAAAGGCAGATGAGAAGGAGAAATCCCAGCCGGAGGCAGAAAAGGCAGCGGAGGAGAAACAGAAGGCCAAGGCAGCAGCCGAGAGCAGCCCCTCCAAGCCCACCACCGGCAGCTCCCCGGATCAGGCCAAGGATGACGAAGCCTCCAGCATTTTCGATGAGCTCATCGAGAAGGTGAAGAACAACGACGCCGAGGTGACCGAAGTGAACGTGAACAACTCGGACTGCATCAACAACGAGACCCTGGTGCGCTTCACCGAAGCCCTGGAGTTCAACACGGTGGTCAAGCTCTTCGCCTTGGCCAACACCCGCGCTGACGACCACGTGGCCTTCGCCATCGCCATCATGCTGAAGTCCAACAAGGTGCTGACGAGCATCAACCTGGACTCCAACCACATCACGGGCAAGGGCATCCTGGCCATTTTCCGGGCGCTGCTGCAGAACAACACGCTGACGGAGCTGCGTTTCCACAACCAGCGGCACATCTGCGGCGGGAAGACGGAGATGGAGATCGCCAAGCTCCTGAAGGAAAACACCACGCTCCTGAAGCTGGGCTACCACTTCGAGCTGGCTGGACCACGCATGACAGTCACCAACCTGCTGAGCCGAAACATGGACAAACAGAGGCAGAAACGCCTTCAGGAGCAGAAACTGGCCCAGGAGCGTGGGGAGAAGAAAGACCTCCTGGAGGTGCCCAAGCCCGGAGCCCTGCCGAAGGGGTCCCCCAAGCCATCCCCGCAGCCATCCCCCAAGGCTTCCCCCAAAAGCTCTCCCAAGAAAGGGGGGGCACCTGCCGCGCCGCCCCCACCTCCTCCTCCGCTCGCCCCGCCGCTGATCAATGAGAACCTGAGGAACTCGCTCTCGCCGGCCACGCAGAGGAAGTTGGGAGACCGGGCGCTGCCGGTCCAGGAGAAGAACTCGCGGGACCAGCTCCTGGCCGCCATCCGCTCCAGCAACCTCAAACAGCTCAAGAAGGCAAGTGCGGGGCTGCGGTGGGGGCCACCCACGGGGTCAGTCTCGGGGCTGAGATTTCAAGTCACGTCTGTTGTCCCTTGGATAGAGAAGAGGTGAGGGCTGTCCTTCTCCAGTGCAGGGTAAGGAGTGGGGTGTCCATGGTCCCAAGCCCTGCGCAGAGCATGTGGCAGGGGCAGATCCATCCCTTCAATGAGCACATGGGGTGGGCAGATCCATCCTTTGCACCATCCCTTCCAGGGCAGGTGGGGTCAACAGATCCATCCCTTGGCAGAGCATCCAACAGGAGAAGATACATCCCCTGGCAAAGAGCGTGAAAGGGGCAGATCCATCACTTGGCAGAGCCCCTGGGGTGGGCAGATCCACCTCGTTCCAGGGGTCAGGTTTGGCTCCAGGGTTTGGGACACAAGGCAGAGGCCAGCTTTAACCTGTAACCCCAGGAGATGGGAATCCTGGAGCTCCCCATGCAGAGAAGGAGCAATGGGAGAGAGAAAGGCTCACACACCCCCACAGAATCCCAGACTGGCTGGGGTGGGAAAGGACCTCTGGAGATCACCCAGTCCCACCCCCTGCCAGAGCAGGGTCACCCAGAGCAGGTGGCACAGGAACGCGTCCAGGCGGGGTTGGGATATCTCCAGAGACAGAGACTCCACCACCTTTCTGGACAGGAAAGAAGTTCCTCCTCATGTTGAGATGGAACTTCCCATGTTCCAGTTTGTGCCCGTTGCCCCTTGTCCTGTCCCTGGGCACCACTGAGAAGAGCCTGGCAAGCATCCTCTTGCCCCCGGCCCGTTGGCTATTGCTGAGATCCCCTCTCAGCCTGCTCTTCTCCAGTGAACAGCCCCAGGGCTCTCAGCCTTTCCCCAGCACAGAGATGCTCCATCCCCTCAGCATCTCCGTAGCCTCCCCTGGACTCTCTCCGGCAGTTCCCCGTCCTTCTGGAACCGTGGAGCCCAGAACTGTCCCCAGTGCTCCAGCTGTGGCCTCCCCAGGGCAGAGCAGAGGGCGAGGATGACCTCCCTCCACCCGCTGGCCACGCTCTGCTTAATGCCCCCCAGGAGACCATTGGCCTTCTTGGCCATGAGGTCACGTTGCTGGTCCACCCATGTGGACTGGTGTCCATGTGTGCAGCAGCTCACCGAGCTCTTGGTGCCACGTTGGCATGGCTGAGCCCGCACCCCTGGGTGGCCGGAGAGGCTGCGTCTCCAACGCTGGTCCCACCATGATCATAGAATCATGGAATCGTCTAGGGCGGAAGGGACCTTTGAGACCATGGAGTCCAACCATCAACCCAACGCCACCTTGAAACATGTCGCTCGCCCCAGACGGTCTGTGTCCCTGGCCGGGCTGCCCACGAGCCGGAGCATGGGGACAACCAGCCTGGATGTCCCCAAGAGATGTCCCCGGAGCGCTGAGCATCCCTGGCAGAAACGGAGAGAGGGGCCCAGCTCCACCACAGCTGGTCCGCATAGGGTCCCCGGGCCGGTCCAGCGTCCCCTGTCACTGCTCCCCCCAGTTAACGGGGTGTCCTCTCCGGCAGGTGGAGGTACCGAAGCTGCTGCAGTAGGGAGCGGGACGGCGCTCCCCCTGCGGCCCACCCCCGGGACGCTCGCCTTTCTCGTGCCTGTTTCCATGACAAGCCCTTTGGGAGCCTGCAGTGACCGGCGCCGAGGAGCAGCGATCTCTCGGGGACGGAGGGACGGAGGGACAGACGGAGGGAGGGCCACCACGGCCGTTGGACGCAGCGCGGGAGGAAGACGGTGTATTTATTATTTTCACGGTTGTGAAGCCCCTTCAAGCTCTTTCTTTTGCCAGCACCGTGTCCCGCCCGGTGACGCCAAGGATGGAGGAGGGAACCCCTGGGGCTCGGCACCCTCCATCCCGGCTTGCCCGCCAGGCCCCCGGGGTGGTCCAGCCCAGGGCAAGCGGAGGTACCCCCCCACACCCCCACCCCCAAGCCATGGTTGCCGGAGGGGACAGCCAGACCATCATCACGGCGTGCCACCCCCCGGGGTGGTGGGGACAGCGGTGGGGCGGCAGCTCAGCATCGGGAGGAATCGGGGAAGGGGGAGAAGGGAATTGGTGGGGGGGGGGCGGAGGCGGTGGGGAGACGGGGTGGGGATGGGGGGGGGGCTGGAGCAAGGGACTCGGGGCATGGTGACATTGGGGACCACCGGACACCCCCCCACCCTGGGCGCGTTGTGCCACCACCCGGCCCATCCGGGAGCATTTTGGAAGCTTTTCAGCCCAATTTCGGTGGGGTGTCGACCCACCACCTTCCTGATGCCACCCGCCCGCTCCCCCCGCCCTCGTGCGGGGACCAAACCCTCCCCGGGGACACACGGCGGGGACAAGAGCAGGGGGGTGGCATGTGCCACCCCCACCCCCTGGGTGTGGGGCCGGGCGGGGACACCGCCTGTCCCCAGAGCGGGTTTTGGGGGCCGTGCGATGTGTGTCCCCCCCACCCCCACCGGCGCCCTCCCGGCGTGACGCCGCCATCGCGATGTGTACGACTGCGGCACGGCATCGGCAATAAAGCTCACCGACGCTTCCCCCGCCTCGGGGACACGGGGACACGGGACGTGGGGACATGGGGACACGGGGACACGGGACATGGGGACACGGGACGTGGGGACGCGGCATGGCCAGGGGGCTCGGGGGTGGTTGGAAAAGGGCTCGGCCCCCCACACCCCCACTGCGGGGCCGCCTCAGCTGGGCACACTGGGGCCACCCCAAACCGGGCACCCTGGGGCCACCTAGATGCCTTCAAACTGGGCACCATGGGGCCATGTGGCCACCCCAAACTGGGCACCCTGGGGCCACCTGGTCACCCCAAACCAGGCACCCTGGGGCCACCTGGTCACCCCAAACTGGGCACCCTGGGGCCATATGGCCACCACAAACTGGGCACCATGTGGCCACCCCAAACTGGGCACCCTGGGGCCATATGGCCACCACAAACTGGGCACCATGTGGCCACCCCAAACTGGGCACCCTGGGGCCATATGGCCACCACAAACTGGGCACCATGTGGCCACCCCAAACTGGGCACCCTGGGGCCATGTGCCCACCCCAAACTGGGCACCCTGAGGCCACCTGGTCACCCCAAACCAGGCACCCTGGGGCCATATGGCCACCACAAACTGGGCACCATGTGGCCACCCCAACTGGGCACCCTGGGGCCACCCGGACACCCTCAAACTGGGCATCATGGGGCCACCCCAAACTGGGCACCCTGGGGCCATATGGCCACCACAAACTGGGCGCCATGTGGCCACCCCAAACTGGGCACCCTGGGGCCATGTGGCCACCCCAAACTGCGCACCCTGAGGCCACCTGGTCACCCCAAACCGGGCACCCTGGGGCCATATGGCCACCACAAACTGGGCACCATGTGGCCACCCCAAACTGGGCACCCTGGGGCCATATGGCCACCACAAACTGGGCACCATGTGGCCACCCCAAACTGGGCACCCTGGGGCCACCTGGTCACCCCAAACCAGGCACCCTGGGGCCATATGGCCACGACAAACTGGGCACCCTGGGGCCACCCCGAACTGGGCACCTGGGGCCAGTGGCCACCCCAACTGCGGCCACCCCAACTGCGACCACCCCAAAACCTTCACTCCCCAGGGACGGGACCGCTGTGCCGGGGCTGGCCCCGGGGTGCAGGGTGGCCACTGGCGGGGGGGCTCCCCACTGGCCCATTTGCCCCCCCCCACCGGCCCGGGCTGCGAGGCCGAGCCGTGGGGCCCAAATTGGGGCAAAATGCCCATATTTGGGCATTTCGCAGGAGGGCAGCACCGAAGCCCCAGAGGGCAGCCAGGATGGACCGGGGCAGCGGGGGGGGGACACCGGTGGGTGAGGGAGGGGGGACACAAGGGGGGGGACCCAGGCACCGTGGGGACCTCGAACCGGGCACCGGGGGGGAGCCACCCCCCGCCCCAGCTGTCACGGCGGCAGCCATCGTGCCCCCCCCCCGCCCCGCACCGAGCACCCGTTGGCACCGCGGGCCGGGGACACACACCCCCCCGCCCCGCCACCCCCGGAGCCCGAGCCCCGGCGGGCGGGGGGCCGCCAGGGGGCGCTATAACGAGGGGGGCGGAGGGCGCTATAACGGGGGGCGGCGGGGGGGGGGGGGGGGGGGAGCGGTGGCCGGCAGGGGAGCTATAAGGAGGGGCGGTGGGGGCGTCCGACCGGGGGCGGGGGTGTCCGACAGGGAGCGCTATAATGAGGGGCGGCGGAGGAGCCGGCGGTGACCAGGGGGCGCCATAAACGAAGGGCGTCGGGAGCGGCTGCCAGGGGGCGCTATAACGAGGGGCGGCGGCCCCCGGGGGTGGCCGGCGGGGGGCGCTATAACGAGCAGCGCCGGGGGGGGGGGGGGGGGGCCAGAGGGCGCTATAACGAGGGGCGGCGGGGACGGTGGCCGCCGGGGCGGGGGGTGGGGCGCTGTAACGAGAAGCGGTCGGCGGCCGGCAGGGGGCGCTATAACGAGGGGCGGCGGGGACGGTGGCCGCCGGGGCGGGGGGGGCGCTATAACGAGGGGCGGCGGCGTCCGGCAGGGGGCGCTATAACGAGAAACGGTCGGCGTCCGGCAGGGGGCGCTATAACGAGAAGCGGTCGGCGGCCGGCAGGGGGCGCTATAAGGGACCGGGACGCGGCGGCGGCTGTGCGCGGCGGCGGCCGGCAGGGGGCGCTATAAGGAGCGGCGGCACCGTCAGCGAGCGGCGGCGGCCGGCAGGGGGCGCTCCAGGGAGCCGGGGCGGCACCGGCAGCGGCCGTCAGGGGCGGCGGAGCCGGCGGCCCCGCTCCGCTCGGTACCGGCGAGACAAAAGGCGGCGGCGGAGCGGCGGAGCGGCGGCGGGAGGGTGGGGGGAGATGGGCGGCGGGGCGGCGCCATGAGGAGGAGACGGCGGCGAGCATGGCGGCGGGCGGCGGCGGGGCGCGGCGGGGGCTGCTGAAGCGGAAACCGAACTTCACGCTGCAGGAGATCGACATCCTCATGAGCGAGGTGCTCAAGTACGAGCAGCTGCTCTTCGGCGCCGCCGCCAGCACCGTCAACGCCTACGAGAAGCAGAAGATCTGGTGGCGCATCACCAACAAGATCAACGCCGCCGGGCGCAACCAGCGCGACATCGGCGAGGTGAAGAACCGCTGGCGGGGGCTGCGCCGGCGGGCCAACGACAAGATCACCCGGCACCGGCAGGAGAGGCAGGGACCCGCCGCCCGACCCGCCGTCCGACCCGGCAACGGCAACGGCAACGGCAACGGCGGCAGCGGTTCCGGGCCGGGCCCGCCGGAGCTCGGCCCCGGGCCCGCGCCCGGGTGGGGACCGCGCGGCGCCGCCGGCATCGACCCGCCGGTTCTCAGCGTGGAGGTGGTGGCGCCGCACGGTGGGTCCGCGGGGGGGGGAGCGGGACATGGGCGGGGGGGAGCGGGAGAGGGACACGGGGGACAGGCACAGGGACACAGGGGACCAGGACAGGGACATGGGGGGACCAGGACAGGGACAAGTGCACGGGGGGACGAGGACAGGGACACAGGGGATCAGGACAGGGACATGGGGGGACTGGGAGAGGGACATGGGGTGAGCACGACAGGGACACGGGGGACAGGCACAGGGACAGAGGGGATCAGGACAGGGACATGGGGGGACCAGGACCGGGACAAGTGCACGGGGGGATGAGGACAGGGACACGCGGCATGGGGACAGGTGCATGGGGGGACTGGGAGAGAGACACGGGGGACAGGGACACGGGGGACAGGGACACGCGGCATGGGGACAGGTGCATGGGGGGACTGGGACAGAGACACGGGGGACAGGGACACGGGGGATGGGGACGGGTGCGTGGGGAGACTGGGACATGGACGTGGGGGAGCAGGAGAGGGACATGGGGGACAGGCACAGGGACACAGGGGTCCAGGACAGGTGCGTGGGGGGACAGGGACACAGGGGATCAGGACAGGGACATGGGGGGACCGGGACCGGGGCAAGTGCACGGGGGGACGAGGACAGGGACACAGGGGACGGGGACAGGTGCATGGGGGGACTGGGAGAGGGACATGGGGCGAGCACGACAGGGACACGGGGGACAGGCACAGGGATATGGGGGACCAGGACAGGGACACAGGGGGACCAGGACAGGGACACAGGAGACTGGACAGGTCCGTGGGGGGAGTGGGACAGAGGCACAGAAACATGGGGGATTGGGACAGGGACATGGGGAGACAGGGACATGGGGGGTGGGGGCAGGTGAGTGAGGGGACTGGGACAGGGACATGGGGTACCAGGACATGGACATGGGGGGACAGGGACACAGGGGACCGGGACAGGTGTGTGGGGGCACCGGGACACAGACATGGGGGACAGGGACATGGCGGGACCAGGACCAGGACAAGTGCATGGGGGGACCAGGGCATGGATACAAGGGACAGGGACGGGTGCGTGGGGGGACTGGGACATGGACGTGGGGGAGCGGGAGAGGGACATGGGGGGGCCGGGACATAGACCCAGGGACCAGGGCAAGTGCATGGGGGGACCAGGACATGGACACGGGGGACAGGGACAGGGACATGAGGGACCGGGACAGGGACACAGAGGGCCGTGACAGGGACCCGGAGGACCAAGGCAGGTGCGTAGGGGGGGCCAGGACAAGGACATGGGGGTACTGGGACACGAACTGGGGATGGGTGCCTGAGGGGACCGGAACGTGGACACAGGGGACAGGGACAGATTCGTGGGGGGACTGGGACAGGCACATGGGGGAACCAGGACAGAGACACAGGGGATCGGGACAGGGACATGGAGGGACTGGAGCAAGGACACGTGGGCACTGGGACCAAGACATGGGGGACCAGGACAGGGTCAAAGAGGACTGGGAGAGGGACACAGGACACCAGGACCAGGCTGGGGGCGGGGGGGGGCACCAGGGCCACCAGGACGGGTGTGTGGAGAGACTGGGACAGGGACAGAGACACGGGGTCAGGCCAGGACAGGGACACTGGGACCGTGACATGGGGGACCAGGACATGGAGACAGGGGACCAAGGCAGGGACATGGAGGACTGGGACAGGGATGTGGGGAACGGGGATGCGGGGGACAGGGACATGGGGGCACTAGGACTGGGACAGGGGCAGGGACGTGGGGTAGAAGGACACAGACACAGGGGAACAGGGCAGGGACGTGAGGGGACTGGGATGGAGACACAGACATGAGGGGACTGGGACAGGGACATGGGGACCAGGACCAGGAGGTGGGGAAAACTGGGACCAGGACACTGGGATCGGGACAGGGACAGGGGGGCAGGGACATGGAGGGGACACAGACACAGAGGAGAAGGATAGGGACATGGAGGACTGGGACAGGGATGTGGGGGGAGCAGGGTAAGGACATGGGTGACAGGGACATGGGAGGACCGGGACAGGGACACAGGAGACAGGGACGGCAACAGGGGCACTGGGAGCAGGACGGGAGGATACCGGGATCCAGCCTGGGACGTGAGGCATGGGAACCAGGACAGGGACAAGGGACAGGGCCCTGGGGCAGGGGACCAGGACAGGGCGGTGGGGACATGGGGGGACCTGGGCCAGGACAGGGGACTGGCACCAGGACAGCAGGAGGGGACTGAGACCAGGACAGGGACGGGGATACCAGGGCTGGGACGGGGACACGAGGGGACCATGATCAGGGCAGGGACACGGGGGGACATGGACCAGGGCCAGGACAAGGGACAGTGGCACTGGGATCGGGGCAGGAGGACACTAGGATCAGGCCAGGGATATGGGTCTCTGGGATTAGGACAGGGACAAGGGACTGGGGGTACTGGGACCAGGACAGGGACAAGAGAGGGCTGGGAACAGGACAGGGACATGGTGGGACTGGGACAGTGACATGGGCAGGAGCAGGACAGGGACATGGGCTATGGGGGTACTGGGACTAGGACAGGGACATGGTGGGATTGGGCAGGGACCAGGACAGAGATGGGGACGTGGGAGGGACCAGGACAGGGACAAGAGACTGGGAGTACTGGGACCAGGACCCGGGCAGGGACATGGGGGGACCAGGACGGGGACGTGGAGGTTACTGGCGCATGGGACAGGTTCCTGGGACAGGGACGTAGGGGACCAAAACAGGGACGTGGGGGACTTGGACTAGGACAGGGACAAGTGGGTACTGGGATATGGGGACACCGCATTCAGGAGAGGGATATGGGAGTGCTGGGACCAGGAGAGGGACAAGCGACATGGGATGGGCCACGACGAGGGACCGGGGGCCGTGAGGACACGCACGTATCGATGGGACCGGGCCCCAGGAGAGGGGACACGGGAGCACAGGCACGGGGACGAGGGGGACAGAGGCAGAAGGGGGCCGGGTGACTCGGTCCGTGGGGCGCTGGGGAGATGGCAGCGGGGGGGGGAGGGAGGGGGGGGTCCCGCCAGCTGCCCCGCGCTCTCCCTCCCTCCCGCAGGCGTCAAGGAGGAGGCGGTGAAGGAGGAGCCGGTGGAGGTGAAGACTGAGCCCTTCCACGGTCCGGCCGCCGACGGCATCCCCGGCCGCGGCACCGAGCGCCGGCTACACCGCGCCGGCATCCGCCCCTCCGGCGAGCTGGGCGAAGGCTGGAGCCGCAGCCCCCCGCGCCCCCCGCCCCCCGAACTCTCGCTGGGCGAGCTGGGCGGGCAGCCGGAGCCCTTGGGTTCCGATTTTCCCAACCTCCTCTTCCAACAAGAAACCGAGCATCTCACTAACTGCGGCGGGGGCGAAGCCGGGCCCCCCCCGGGGACGCCGGCGGGGCTGGGGGACGGGACGCCCGACTGTACCCAACTCACCCCGGCCGAAAAACGCATCGTGCAGTCCAACGAGCGGCTGGTGCAGGAGATGCGGGCGTTCCGGCGGGAATACGCCGAGAGCCGGCGGGAAACCACCTGCGTCCTGCGCGGCATCGCCCAGGCGTTGGCCGGCCTCGGCCGCAGCCTGGCCGAAATCCGGGACCTCTACCTCCGGGAGCAGGCGGCCCCCAAACCCTGACCCCCCTCCCCGTGTCCCCCCCGTCCCCGTCCCCCCCCCCACCACGCAGCTGGCTGTGTGCCCTGGGGACACCCTTCCCCCCCACCCCCCCCCGGCGCCCGCCTGGCTTCTTTTCTTATTTTTCTTATTTTTAATTATATTTTTTTTTTCCTTTCTCCATCCCACTTCAATAAAACTCAGAGCTGCCCCCTCCTCCCTCCCCCCGGCTCCCCCATCCCTGGGCTCCTTGCGGGGTTTTTTTTTTGGGGGGGGGGGGCGGAGGGGGGTGGCGATGGGACCCGCGGTCCCCTGGGTGATGGGGTTTGCCCCCTTCGTGGCTTTTCCCCCACGCGACGGACTCAACCGTCCCAAATTTCCCCGGTGGCTGGACACCCCCCCGCCCCCCCCCCCCAGCCCCATGGCGATGGGGGTGGTGGAGTCGGGGGGGGGGGGATGAATCACCATCCAAAATAGCCGGGGTGACTCAACGCTCCCACCCCCGGCGCCTGTTCCTCCCCCGCCCCCCCCCGCCTGCGGACGAGGTCCAGGGCTGAATTTGCTGCTTTCTGACCCCCCCCCTCCCCCCCCCCCGAAAAAAAAAAAAAACAAACCCCAAAACCCACCACGGGGGATGTTTTCACACCCCCAGTTGGGGGCGGTGGGGCTGGGTGGGCAGGAGAAGGATAAAGGCTGGGGGGGCGGGGGGGGGGGTGGGGGCAAAGTCACAAACACACACCCCCCCCCCCCATCTTCCAGCTGCCACCGAGAGGACACCGGGCTGTGGGGCACAAGCCGGGGTTTAATGCCACCCCCGTTGGCGGGGGGGGGAAAGCCGGGGTCGTATCCGGAGGCGGGCGCTGAGGCCACCCTCCCCCCCCGCGGCCCCCCCCCCCCGCTTTTCCATGGGCACAACGGGGCCGTTGGCACCCGGGGCCGGGGCGGGGGCACCCACAAAGGGCCCAGTGTGTTGGTGCAGGACAAGAGCCGCCCTGTGCCGCCGCCTCCTCCCCGCCATGGCCGGGAAGGGCCCGATCCGGGCCCCCCCTCCCCCCCCGGGGGCACCCTCCCGGCTCCAGGGTGGTGGGGGGGGGGGGGGGTCGGGGTGCCCGTGGGTGCTCAGGCTCCGGGGTAGCTGGGCTGTGCCGGGACGTAGGGGGGCGGCGCTGCGGGGGGGGAGAGAGAGGGGGGGGTGTCAGCCCCCGCGAAGCCACCCTGGCCCCCTCCCCCCCCCCCCCCCCACCGGGGGATAAGGGGGTGTCACCTCCCACCCCTACCTCACTGCTCCGCCCCACCTTGCACCCCAAATCCCCCCCCCCGCACCCCAATCTCCCCCACCTTGCACCCCAAATCCCCCCACCCTGCACCCCAAATTTCCCCCCACACCCCAGTCCCCCCCGCCCTCCCCCCCAAATGCTCCCCCCTGCACCCCAAATCCCCCCTGCACCCCAAATACCCCCCACCCTGCGCCCCCAATCCCTCCTTGCACCCCAAATCCTCCCCCCACCCCCCAAATCCCCCTGCACCCCAAATTGCCTCTCCTGCACCCCCAATCCCCCCTGCACCCCAAATCCCCCCCTGCACCCCAAATACCCCCCACCCTGCGCCCCCAATCCCTCCTTGCACCCCAAATTCTCCCCCCGCACCCCAAGTCCTCCCCCGCACCCCAAATCCCCCTGCATCCTAAATCCCCCCACCTTGCACCCCAAATACCCCCTACTCCCCAAATCCTCCCCCCTGCACCCCAAATCCCTCCTTGCACCCCAAATCCTCCCTCCTGCACCCCAAATCCCCCCCACCCTGCACCCCCAATCCCTCCTTGCACCCCAAATCCTCCCCCCGCACCCCAAATCGCTCCTTGCACCCCCAATCCCCCCCACCCCCCAAATCCTCTCCCTGCACCCCCAATCCCCCCCACCCTGCTCCCCCAATCCCTCCTTGCACCCCAAACCCCCCCGCATCCCAAGTCCCCCCTTCTACACCCCAAATCCCGCCCCCCCCCCCCCGCCCCCAGCCCCCCCCCGCTCACCGGTGGGGTTGTAGCCGGGGGGCCCGGAGGGGTAGAGCGGGTACTGGGCGGCGGGGCCGGGCGGTGGGTACATGGCCATGGGGGCGAAGCCGGGCTGGGGGGGCGCGGGGCCGCCTTTGGGGTCCATGGGGAAGGGGGCTGGGGGGGGCGCGGGGGGGTAGCTGGAGAGCGGGATCTCCGGGCCTGCGGGAGAGATGGAGGGGTGGGATGTGGGGGGCGGGGGGGGAGCGCGCTGCGGCAGCCGGCACCGGGACGGGGACGGGGGGTGTCCGTGACCCCCAGAGAGGGGGGGTGGGGGGGGTGAGCACCCGGGTGATCTCAGCAGCACCCGCTGCGGTGCCCTCCCCCAGCACCCAAATCCCTCCCCCCGGCACCCGTATCGCCCCCCGCCCCCCAGTACCCAAATCCCCCCCCGGCTTGCACCCAAATCCCCTCCCCCCCGCACTCAAAACCCTCCCTCCTGCACCCCAAATCCCTCCCAAATCCCCCCCGCACCCCAAATCCCCCCCGCAACCCACATCCCCCCACCTTGCACCCCAAATCCCCCCCGGACCCCAAATCCTCCCTCCTGCACCCCAAATCCCTCCCAAATCGCCCCCGCACCCCAAATCCCCCCTGCACCCCAAATCCCCCCACCTTGCACCCCAAATCCCCCCCGGACCCCAAATCCTCCCTCCTGCACCCCAAATCCCCCCCACCTTGCACCCCAAATCCCCCCTACCCCCCAGATCCTCCCTCCTGCACCCCAAATACCCCCCAAATCCCTCCCTGCACCTCAAGTCCCCTCATCCTGCCCCCCAAATCCCCCCACCCTGCACCCCAAATCCCCCCCACCACAAATCCTCCCCCCGCACCCCAAATACCCCCTCCTGCACCCCAAATTCCCCCACCTTGCACCCCAAATCCCTCCCAAATCCCTCCTGCACCCCAAATCTCTCCACCCCGCACCCCAAATCCCCCCACCCCCAAATTCTCCCTCTGCACCAAAATCCTCCCCCTGCACCCCCAATCCCCCCATCCTGCACCCCAAATCCCTCTCGCATGCCAAATATCCCCTCCTGCACCCCAAATCCTCCCCGCACCCCAAATACCCCCCCACACCCCAAATTCCCCCCTCCTGCACCCCAAATTCCCCCACCTTGCACCCCAAATCCCTCCCAAATCCCTCCCACACCCCAAATCTCACCCACCCCGCACCCCAAATCCCCCCTGCACCCCAAATCCTCCCTCCTGCACCCCAAATCCCTCCCTGCACCCCAAATCCTCCCTCCTGCACCCTGAATACCCCACCCTGCACCCCAAGTCCTCCCTCCTGCACCCCAAATTCCCCCCGTCCTGCACCCCAAATCCCTCCCACACCCCAAATCTCCCCACCCCGCACCCCAAATCCCCCCTGCAACCCAAATCCTCCCTCCTGCACCCCAAATACCCCCCTGCACCCCAACTTCCCCCTGTCCTGCACCCCAAATCCCCCCTCCCGCACCCCAAATTCCCCCCTCCTGCACCCCAAATCCCCCCACCCCCAAATTCTCCCTCTGCACCCCAAATCCCTCCCTGCACCTCAAATCCTCCCTCCTGCAACCCAAATACCCCCTCCCGCACCCCAAATCCTCCCCGCACCCCAATAACCCCACCTTGCGCCCCAAATTCCCCTGTCCTGCACCCCAAATCCTCCCTCCTGCACCCCAAATACGCCCCTGCACCTCAAATTCCCCCCTCCTGCACCCCAAATTCCCCCACCTTGCACCCCAAATCCCTCCCAAATCCCTCCCGCACCCCAAATCTCCCCACCCCGCACCCCAAATCCCCCCACCCCCAAATTCTCCCTCTGCAACCCAAATCCCCCCTGCACCCCAAATCCTCCCTCCTGCACCCTAAATCCCCCCTCCCGCACCCCAAATTCCCCCACCTTGCACCCCAAATCCCTCCCAAATCCCTCCCGCACCCCAAATCTCCCCACCCCGCACCCCAAATCCCCCCTGCACCCCAAATCCTCCCTCCTGCACCCTAAATCCCCCCTCCCGCACCCCAAATTCCCCCCGTCCTGCACCCCAAATCCCCCCCCCGCCCTTGCCCTGCACCCCAAGTCCCCCCCCCTCCAGCCCCCCACCTTGCAGGGGGGTGCGCAGGTGCTGCCGGCGCTGGTAGAGGTAGCAGCAGGAGCACATGAAGCAGCAGACGATGGTGGTGACGATGGCGATGAAGAGCACCACGGCCGAGGCGATGCCCGCGATGGTCTTGGGGCTGTGGGGCACGGGGGGGGGGCCGTGGGGCAGCGGGGCCTGCACCCCGGGCAGACACCCCCTCCCCCCACGGAACACCCCCCCACACCCCCCCCCTCCCAGTCACACCGGTGCCCCCAGCGCCAGGGGCAGCCTCGGAGCAACCACCTGGGGCCTGGAGGGACGGGGACGTCCAGGTAGCACCCAGTGCCACCGCCCAGTGCCACCCCCTAGTGCCACCACCCAGTGCCAGTGACCTGTGCCACCGCCCAGTGCCACCGCCCAGTGCCACCGCCCAGTGCCAGTGACCAGTGCCACCACCCAGTGCCACCACCCAGTGCCAGTGACCAGTGCCACGGCCCAGTGCCACCCCCTAGTGCCACCACCCAGTGCCACCGCCCAGTGCCAGTGCCCAGTGCTAGTGACCAGTGCCACCACCCAGTACCAGTGACCAGTGCCACCGCCCAGTGCCAGTGACCAGTGCCACCACCCAGTGCCACCACCCAGTGCCAGTGACCAGTGCCACCGCCCAGTGCCACCCCCTAGTGCCACCACCCAGTGCCAGTGACCTGTGCCACCACCCAGTGCCACCCCCTAGTGCCACCACCCAGTGCCACCGCCCAGTGCCAGTGACCAGTGCCACGGCCCAGTGCCACCCCCTAGTGCCACCACCCAGTGCCACCGCCCAGTGCCACCACCCAGTACCAGTGACCAGTGCCACCGCCCAGTGCCACCCCCTAGTGCCACCACCCAGTGCCACCACCCAGTGCCCACTGCCCAGTGCCAGTGACCAGTGCCACCACCCAGTGCCACCACCCAGTGCCACCACCCAGTGCCAGTGACCAGTGCCACCCCCCAGTGCCACCCCCCAGTGCCACCACCCAGTGCCCACTGCCCAGTGCCAGTGACCAGTGCCACCACCCAGTGCCATCCCCCAGTGCCACCCCCCAGTGCCACCGCCCAGCACCCGGCATCCAGTCCCGGGGCCAAAGGCAATCACCCAGCACCCACGGCCACAGCTCAGCACCCAGCGCCACTGCCCGGTGCCCAGTACCGACCCCCAGTGCCCAGTACCAGTGCCCAGTGCCCAGTACCAGTGCCCAGTGCCCAGTGCCCAGCACCCAGTGCCCAGTACCAGTGACCGGTGGCCAGTATCAGTGACCAGCACCCACTGCCCAGCACCCAGTATCAACGCCTAGCCCCCAGCACTGCTGCCAGTGCCCAGTCCCCAGCCCCCAGTGCCCAGTACCAGTGCCCAGTGCCCAGCACTGATGCCCGCTGCCCAGTGCCCAGCACCCACTGCCCAGTCCCCAGTACCAATGCCCAGTCCCCTGTACCCAGCCCCCAGCTCCCAGCTCCCAGTACCCAGCACTAATGCCCGCTGCCCAGTGCCCAGTCCCCAGTGCCCAGCACCCAGCCCCCAGCCCCCAGTACCAGTGCCCAGTGCCCAGTACCAATGCCCAGCCCCCAGTACCCAGCACTAATGCCCGCTGCCCAGCACCCAGCACCCAGCGCCCAGTGCCCAGTGCCCAGTACCAATGCCCAGCCCCCACCACCCACCACCCAGTGCCCAGTGCCCAGCCCCCAGTACCAATGCTCAGCCCCCACCACCCAGTGCCCAGTGCCCAGTGCCCAGTCCCCAGTACCAATGCCCAGCCCCCAGCACCCAGCCCCCAGCCCCCAGTGCCCAGCACTGATGCCCACTGCCCAGTGCCTAGTGCCCAGTCCCCAGTACCAGTGCCCAGCCCCCAGTACCAGCTCCCAGCCCCCAGCCCCCAGTGCCCAGCACTGATGCCCGCTGCCCAGTACCAGCCCCCAGTGCCCAGTACCAATGCCCAGCACCCACTGCCCAGTCCCCAGTACCAGTGTCCAGTGCCCAGTACTAATGCCCACTGCCCAGTGCCCAGCAGCCAGCCCCCAGCCCCCAGCCCCCAGTGCCCAGCACTGATGCCCGCTGCCCAGCCCCCAGCCCCCAGTACCAGCACCCAGCACCCAGTGCCCAGTCCCCAGTACCAGTGCCCAGCACCCTGCCCCCAGTGTCCAGTACCAATGCCCAGCACCCACTGCCCAGTGCCCAGTACTGATGCCCGCTGCCCAGTGCCCAGCACCCAGTGCCCAGTCCCCTGTACCCAGCCGCCAGCCCCCACCCCCCAGTACCAGTGCCCAGCACCCAGCACCCAGCCCCCACCCCCCAGTACCAGTGCCCAGCACCCAGCACCCAGTGCCCAGTCCCCAGTACCAGTGCCCAGCGCCCAGCACCCAGCACCCAGTGCCCAGTGCCCAGTCCCCAGTACCAGTACCCAGTGCCCAGCTCCCAGTAGCAGACCCCAGTGCCCAGCACTGATGCCCTCTGCCCAGCCCCCAGCCCCCACCCCCCAGTACCAGTGCCCAGCCCCCAGTAGCAGTGCCCAGCACCCAGCCCCCAGAACCAGTTCCCAGCCCCCAGTACCAGCGCCCAGTCCCCTGTACCCAGCCCCCAGCCCCCAGTGCCCAGCACTGATGCCCTCTGCCCAGCCCCCAGCCCCCAGGGCCGGGTCCCCCCGAGGGGTGTGTGTGTGTGTGTGTGTGTGTGTGTGTGTGTGTCCCCGCGGGCTGTCACCTGAAGGCGAGGCAGTGGCGCTGCTGGCGCTCGGTGAGGAGGCGCAGGGGGTCGCGGCAGCAGTAGCGCTGGTGGCAGGTGCCGCAGCAGAAGGTGAGGAACTCGCAGTCGAAGCCGGGGTGCCAGGAGCCGTTCCTGTCCACGTACCACAGGCAGTCCTCGCCCCCCGCCGCTGGGGACGGTCACCCGTCACCGAGGCCTTCGGGGCACCCACCCCCCCCCCCCGCCCCCGGCCCGGCCAACGCCACGCCCCCCCCCGCCCCCCGTGCCACCAGCATCGGCCCAACGCCTCCGTCCCCGAACAGTGGCTCCGGGGGGACAGCCCCTACCCCACTGCGGACCCCCCCCCTCCCCGTATCCCCCCCATACCCCACTGCGTTCTGTCCCCACATCCCCCCCCGTATCCTGCTCCATCCTGCCCCCCGTATCCTGCTCCATTCTGCCCCACATCCCCCCAGACCCCCCTCCATCCTGCCCCCCCCACCCCCTGCCCCTATGTACCCCCCAGACCTCACTCCATCCTGCCCCCCGTATCCTGCTCCATCCTGCCCCACATCCCCCCAGACCCCGCTCCATCCTGCCCCCCCCACCCCCTGCCCCTACGTACCCCCCAGACCCCGCTCCATCCTGCCCCCCATATCCTGGTCCATCCTGCCCCACATCCCCCCAGACCCCGCTCCATCCTGCCCCATTGCCCCCCACCCCTGCCCATCCTGCCCCACATCCCCCCAGACCACGCTCTATCCTGCCCCCCCATCCCCTGCCCCTATGTACCCCCCAGACCCCGCTCCATCCTGCCCCCCACATATCCTGCTCCATCCTGCCCCACATCCCCCCAGACCCCACTCCATCCTGCCCCATTGCCCCCCACCCCTGTCCATCCTGCCCCACATCCCCCCAGACCCCGCTCCATCCTGACCCATATCCCCCCAGACCACGCTCTATCCTGCCCCCCCCACCCCCTGCCCCTACGTACCCCCCAGACCCCGCTCCATCCTGCCCCCCACATATCCTGCTCCATCCTGCCCCACATCCCCCCAGACCCCACTCCATCCTGCCCCATTGCCCCCCACCCCTGTCCATCCTGCCCCACATCCCCCCAGACCCCGCTCTATCCCGTCCCCCCCCATACCCTGCCCCTATGTACCCCCCAGACCTCGCTCCATCCTGCCCCCCATATCCTGCTCCATCCTGCCCCACATCCCCCCAGACCCCACTCTATCCCGTCCCCCCCCACCCCCTGCCCCTATGTACCCCCCAGACCTTGCTCCATCCTGCCCCCCGTATCCTGCTCCATTCTGCCCCACATCCCCCCAGACCACGCTCTATCCTGTCCCCCCCCATACCCTGCCCTTATGTACCCCCCAGACCCCGCTCCATCCTGCCCCCCACATATCCTGCTCCATCCTGCCCCACATCCCCCCAGACCCCACTCCATCCTGCCCCATTGCCCCCCACCCCTGCCCATCCTGCCCCACATCCCTCCAGACCCCGCTCTATCCCGTCCCCCCCCATACCCTGCCCCTATGTACCCCCCAGACCTCGCTCCATCCTGCCCCCCGTATCCTGCTCCATTCTGCCCCACATCCCCCCAGACCCCACTCCATCCTGCCCCCCCCCACCCCCTGCCCCTATGTACCCCCCAGACCTCGCTCCATCCTGCCCCCCATATCCTGGTCCATCCTGCCCCACATCCCCCCAGACCACGCTCCATCCTGCCCCCCCCATCCCCTGCCCCTATGTACCCCCCAGACCCCGCTCCATCCTGACCCATATCCCCCCAGACCACGCTCTATCCTGCCCCCCCCACCCCCTGCCCCTATGTACCCCCCAGACCCCGCTCCATCCTGCCCCCCACATATCCTGCTCCATCCTGCCCCACATCCCCCCAGACCCTGCTCTATCCTGTCCCCCCCCACCCCCTGCCCCTATGTATTCCCCATATCCTGCTCCATCCTGCCCCCTTGCCCCCCAATCCTGCCCATCCTGCCCCCCATATCCTGTTCCACCCTGCCCCACATCCCTCCAGACCCCGCTCTATCCTGTCCCTCTGTACCCTGCCCCTATGTACCCCCCCATATCCTGCTCCATCCTGCCCCCTTGCCCCCCAACCCTGCCCATGCTGCTTCACATCCTCCTGTATCCCACTCCATCCTGCCCCACATCCCCCCAGACCCTGCTCCATCCTGGCCCCCCACCCCCTGCCCCTATGTACCCCCCAGATTCTGCTCCATCCTGCCCCCCTGTCCCCCATATCCTGCTCCATCCTGCCCCCTTGCCCCCCCATCCATCCTGCTTCACATCCCCCTGTATCCCATCCATCCTGCCCCACATCCCCCCCATAACCTGCTCTATCCCGTCCCTCTGTACCCTGCACCTCACTCCATCCTGCGCCCCCCGTCCCCCCATCCCCTGCCCCTATGTACCCCCCCAGACCCCATTCCATCCTGCCCCCCTGTCCCCCATATCCTGCTCCATCCTGCCCCACATCCTCCTGGATCCTGCTCCATCCTGCCCAATGTCCCTCCCCTGAGCCCTGCTTCCTCCTGCCCCACATCTCCCCAGACCTCACTCCATCCTGCCCCATATCCCCCTGGATCCCACTCCATCCTGCCCCGCATCTCTCCCGACCCCACTCCATCCTGCCCCACATTCCCCTGGATCGGGCTCCATCCTGTCCCATGTCTCCCCGTACCCCACCCATCCTGCCCCATGTCTCGCCCCCACCACCACCCCCCCCACCCCTGCTCCATCCTGCCCCACATCCTCCTGGATCCCGCTCCATCCTGCCCCACATCCTTGTGCTCTGTCTCACCCAGCCCGCCCCCCCCCACCCCCAGGCCGCCCCCCAGCCCGGCTGCTCCAGCGACGCTCCCAGCTCTATTTCTGGCCGGAGCCACATGCGCTCCCAGAAATAGCCACGGGCCGAGGCCTGGGGGTGGCCGGAGGCGTGGGGACAGTGGCCGGGAAGCCACCGGGGTGGAGGCCGCTTCCCTCGGAGTGTCCAGCTCGCTCCCCAACCAGCTCCAAGTGGCCTCTCGGGTTGGGGGGGGGGGGGGGGGTGTCTCACAGGGGGTTCACTCGCCGCCCAGCGGGACCGGGCCAGCTCAGAGCCAAGTGGGGAAACTGAGGCACAGGCAGCAGGAAAACCCCCAAATCCCCCGGGACGGGGCGTCCCAGTTCCAACGGCCACCGGCTCCGTGTGCGCGTGGCTCCCGGGGACAAGCGGCCCTTGGGGACACCCCGAAAGTCTCAAGCGGGGTGCAGTTGGCGGGGGGGGGACACACAGCGGGACACGTCTGGCGCACGCAACCCCCGTGCGAAGGGCGCAGCCACGGTCGCAGCCGGCGGCGCCGGGTCCCACCCCGAGCTGTCCCACGGTCGCAGCCGGTGGCACCGGGTCCCGTCGCAGGGTGGCACCGCCCCCCCCCCCCCCCCCACCTCAGCTGCCCCCGGTCTCCCCCCGCCCCATCCATCCCCCCCCGCCGTGTCTCTTACCCAGCGAGGCGGCCACGGCCACCAGCACGGTGCCGGCCAGCGGCCAACCGGGGCCGCCGGGCCCCATCCCGGGGGTGGCCCGGGGGGGCGGCGAGGGGCCGGGCCCGGTGTCCCCGATCGGAGCTGCCCGGGAGCGGGGGCGGCGGGGCGGCAACGGGCCCGGGGCGGCGGGGATGGGGCCGGGACGGCGGGACCGGTGGATCCCGGAGCCGGTGGCTCCCGGTGCTGGTAGATCCCGGGGCCGGCGGCTCCCGGTGCCCGTGATAGCCTGGAGCCGGGGGCTCCCAGTGCCGGGGGCTCGCGGTACCGGTAGATCCTGGAGCCGGTGGATCCCGCTGGCTCCCGGTACCGATGGATCCCGGCGCAGGCCCGCAGTGACGCCGCAGCCCGGCGGCGCTCGGCCGCTGCCCGGTGCCCCCCCCACCCCCCCCCCTTCCCCCCCCGCGGCGCCGCCTCCCGCCGCAGCCGCCGGTCCCGGCCCCCGCCCGCCCCCGGGCACGGCCGGGCAGGGCTGCTCCGGGGCCGGGGAGGGGGGGGCTCCTGCCGTCGGACCGCCAACCGGACCCGACCCCCCCTCCTCTGCCCTCCCCCGCACCCCGCATTTCCCCATCCCTTTGCCCGCCTTTGCACCCCCCCCCCTTCCCCAGCACCCCGCATTTCCCTTCCCCTGCACCCCCTCATTACCCCCCTGCACCCCCCCCGCACCCCCTCATCCCCCCCCCCGCACCCCCACCTTTCCCCTTTCCTCCTTCCCCAGCACCCCTTATTTCCCATCCCCTCCACCCCTTCCCTGCCCCCGCCCCCCCATTGCTCCTGCCCCCCCCCTTTCCCGGCACCCCTTTTCCCAGCACCCCCCTCCCCAGCACCCCCTTTCCTTGCACCCCCCTCCTCTGCACCCGCCCAGGACCCCCCTCCTCTGCACCCTCTTTCCCTGCACCCACTTTCCCAGCACCCCCCTCCCCTTCACCCCCTCCCCAGCACCCCCTTTCCCTGCACCCCTTTTCCCAGCACCCCATTTCCCTGGCACCCCCTCCTCTGCACCCCCCCAGCACCCCCTCCCCCTCACTCCCTTTCCCTGCACCCCCCTTTTCCCTACACCTCCCTCCCCAGCACCCCCTTTTCCTGCACCCCCTTTCCCAGCACCCCATCTCCCAGCACCTCCCTCCCCTTCACCCCCTCCCCAGCACCCCCTTGCACCCCCTTTCTCTGCACCCCCCTCCTCTTCACCCCCTCCCCAGGACCCCCTTTCCCTGCACCCCCTTTCCTTGCACGCCCCTCCTCTGCATCCCCCCTGCACCCCCTTTCCCAGCACCCCCCTTCCCAGCACCCCCTTTCCCTGCACCCCCTTTTCCCTGCATCCCCCTCCCCTTCACCCCCTCCCCAGCACCCCCTTCCCCAGCACCCCCTTTCCCTGCACCCCCTTTTCCCTGCATCCCCCTCCCCTTCACCCCCTTCCCCAGCACCCCCTTTCCTTGCACCCCCTTTCCTTGCACCCCCCTCCTCTGCACCCCCCTGCACCCCCTTTCCTTGCACCCCCGTTTCCCAGCTCACCCTTCCCCAGCACCCCCTTTTCCCTGCACCCCCTTTCCTTGCACCCCCCTCCTCTGCACCCCCCCTGCACCCCCTTTCCCTGGCACCCCTCCCTCTGCACCCCCCCAGCCCCCTCCTCCCCTTCACCCCCTCCCCAGCACCCCCTTTCCCAGAACCCCCTTTCCCTGCACCCCCTTTCCTTACACCCCCCTCCTCTGCACCCCCCCTGCACCCCCTTTCCCTGCACCCCCTCCCCAGCCCCCCCCTCTCCAGCACCCCCTTTCCCCAGCACCCCCATCTCAGCCAGGCCAAGGGCTCGCTGGGTGCCGGGGGCGGGGGGGCACAGTTGGACCCGGGCACCCCCTTGGCCCCGGGGTCACCCCGTCACTACCCCGAGCCCCCAGAGGCACGGCCGGACCCCCCCGTCAACGGGGCCCGATCCTGGCAACGGCCCCAGGGGCTGGGGGACCTGGGGCGGGGGGGTCACAGGGCTGGGGACAGAGGTGACGCGTCCTGGGGGGGGTGGCGAGGACGGGGGCACCCCAACGACCACCTTTATTAGAGACCAACGAATCGGGGTCCGCGGGGGCACCGTCAGCATCCGGGGGCAGGGTGGCGGGGAGGGGACACGGGGTGGGGGGGGAGTGGGGGGGGCCAGCCCCGGCCACCTTGTCCCCCCCCCCCGAGCACCCAGGGGTGCTGAGGGGGCAGCTGCGCCCCCCACCCATGTCCCCCCACCGGGGTGGGGGGGGTAGGGGACAGGCCCGTCCCCACTGTCCCTGGGCCAGCCAGGCTGTGCCCCCCCCCCCCCTCCCGCGCCCCGGGGTGCTGGGGGGTGGGTGGGGGTGTGTGTGTGGGGGGGGTGGTAGTGGTGGTGGTGTCTGCGCTTACACTTGTGTGACGATCTCGCCGTTCTCAGGCAGGTAGACCTGCACGGGCACGCCGTCCGGGGAGCGCCGCAGGACGTGCAGCGGGGGGGCCTGCGTGGGAGAAGGAGCCCGTGGGGGGGCCGGCACCCCACCATGCGCCATGGCAGCACCCCGGGGGGGGACACGGCCCGGGGTAGGGGCTCGGGGTGGGGGGGACACACACAGCTGCACGTCCCCGCTTGCCCGGCGTGGGCCCCGGTTGTGCCACCCCCTACTGCAGGCGCCCCCCCCCCCGCCCCGGCGGGACCCCCCGGGTGGAGGGGAGGGTGCTGGCACCCCAAATTGTCTCCAGGGACACCCCCCCCCCCCGCCCCACCCAGGGACACCCCCCCTCCGTGCTGCCCCAGAGACCCGCGTGGGAACCTGGGTCCTGCTCGTGGGACCCCAGGTGTCACCGGAGGGACCCGCGTGGGACCCCCGTCCTGCCCCAGGGACCCTCCTGGGACCTCAGGGACCCTCGTGGGACCCCAGCCCTGCTCATGGACCCCTCCCTGGACCAACCCCCCCCCAGAGGGACCCTCAGAGGGTCCCCATCTCAGCCCAAAGGACCTTGAGGGACCTTGCTCCTGTGCCCAAGACCCTCACGAGACCCCGGGGCTGGCTGTGGGACCTCCTCAGGACCCCAATCCCGCCCCCGGGACCCTACTGGGACCCTGATCCCCCCCCCCAGGACCCCCTTAGGAACTGCTCTCGCCCCAAGGGACCTCCACCAGTCCTGTCCTAAGGACCCTTGGATGTCCCCGGTCTTGCCCCAAGGGACCCTCATGGGACCCCAATTCTTCCCCCACGGACCCTGATCCTCCCCCTGGGACCCCCCCAGGACCCTGATCCTGCCCCAAGGACCCCCTTCGGATCCTGCTCCCGCCCAGGGACCCTTGCGGGACCCCCGGCCCAGCCAGTGGGACCCTGGACCTGGCCAGAGTGACCTCAGAGGGTCCTGATCCTGCCCCAAAGGACCTTGAAGGACCTTGGTCCTGTCCCCAAGACCCTCCCGAGACCCTGGTCCCGCCCCAGGGACCTTCACGGGATCCCAGTCCTGCCACGAGGACCCTCATGGGAACCCCCGTTCTTCCCCATGGACCCCCTCAGGACCCCACTCCTGCTCTGGGCACCCCGGTGGGACCCCACCAGAGCCACTTGTCCCTGAACCCACCTCAGGGTGACAACTCGTGTCACCCAGTCACCCACAGGGCAGCACCCGCGGGACCCCCACATGGGGACGGGCACCGCGGTGCCCCCCACCCTCCCACGTCCCCACACCAGCCGGACCCCCTGCCCTACCTGAGCCCACGGCAGGACCCCACGGGTGATGGGCACGTCCCTGCTGCTGCCGCTGCCACCACGGGGTCCCCGAAAGGCCCCTTGCCGGTCGAGGGAGTGGGGACGGGCACCCCGCAGCCGGGCGCGCTGGTGCCACGACATGAGCTCCTCGGTGACGGCCGCCTTGGAGAGCCCCCGGCCCCCCGCCGGCGCGTAGTCCTTGAGCGAGGGGGTGCGCACGATGCGGCTGTGGGAGGGCACCAGGCGCTGGTAGCGTAAAGGGGCCAGATCCTGCTCGTAGAGGAAAGCCGGGGGGCCGGCGGGCGGCAGGAACCGGTGGGCACCCCGCGGGTAGTACCCAGGTTCGACGAGGGGTGGTGGGAGCGGGGGACGCGGGAAGGAGACGTCGGGGCTGCTGCTGCCCGGAGAGGTGGCGTGAGAGATGCTGGAGAGGTCGGAAATGCTGTCGTCGGAGCCGGAGCGATGCGCTGGGCCGGGGCTCGGGATGGTGGGGATGACGGAGGTGGGTACCGTCACCGTGTAGTAGGTGGGACGCCGGCGGGGTACGGCGCTGCGGCCCCGCGGCTCCCCGGGCTGCCAGCACGTCTCCACCCTGCGGGCAGGGGGGGGGCCGCGGCTGTAGGTCACCCCGTCCCCACGCCCGGGGGGAAAGGGGTGGCCGGGGAGGGGGCGGTGGGGCTGAGCACCCCATGGCGGCAGGGTGCACCATCCATCCCCATGGGGCTGGCTCCAGCCTCCTCCCCGTGGGGTTGGCTCCGTCCTCCCGGTTGGGTTATCTCTATCCTCCCTATGGGATTATCTCCACCCTCTTCCCATGGGATTGTCTCCATTCTCTTCCCATGGGGTTATCTCCATCCTTCTCCCATGGGGTTATCTCCACCCTCCCACGGGGTTATCTCCATCCTCCCCATGGCGTTATCTCCATCTTCCCTATGGGATTATCTCCATCCTTCTCCCATGGGGTTATCTCCACCCTTCCATGGGGTTATCTCCATCCTCCCCATGGCGTTATCTCCATCTTCCCTATGGGATTATCTCCGTCCTTCTCCCATGGGGTTATCTCCGCCCTCCTATGGGGTTATCTCCATCCTCCTCCCATGGGGTTGTCTCCATCTTCCCTATGGGATTGTCTCCATCTACTTCCCATGGGGTTATCTCCACCCTCCCATGGGGTTATCTCCATCCTCGTCCCATGGGGTTATCTCCATCCCCCCTATGGGATTGCCTCCAACAACCCTCATGGGGTTGTCCCCAACCTCCCCCATGGGCTTGTCCCCAACCTCCCCCATGGGGTTGGCTCCAGCCTCCTCCCTGTGGGGTTGGCTCCATCCTCCCAGTTGGGTTATCTCCATCCTCCCTATGGGGTCATCTCCATCCTCCCCATGGCATTATCTCCATCCTCCCTATGGGGTCATCTCCATCCTCCCCATCGCATTATCTCCATCCTCCCTATGGGGTCATCTCCATCCTCCCCATGGGGTTAGCTCCATCTTCCCTATGGGATTGTCTCCATCCTTCTCCCATGGGGTTATCTCCATCCTCCCCATAGGCTTATCTCCAGCAACGCTCATGGTGTTCTCTCCAACCTCCCCCATAGGGTTGCCTCCATCCTCCCCATAGGGTTAGCTCCATCTTCCTCCCCATGGGACTATCTCCATCCTCCTCCCCATGGCTTTAGCTCCATCCTCCCCATGAGGATACCTCCATCCTCCTCCTCATGAAGTCATCTCCAACCCCATAGGTTGAGCTCCGTCATCTCCATGGGGCTAGCTCCAACCTCCTCCCCATGAGTTTAGCTCCACCCTCCCCATAGGATTATCTCCATCCTCCTATGGGGCTATCTCCATCCTCCTCTCATGGGGTTATCTCCATCTTCCCTATGGGATTGTCTCCATCTTCTTCCCATGGGGTTGTCTCCATCCTCCCCACAGGATTATCTTCAACCTCCCCATAGGGTTATCTCCATCCTCCCCGTAAAGTTGTCTCCATCCCCCACGTAGGGTTAGCTCCATCATCCCCTTGGTGTTATCTCCAACCTCCTCCCCATGGCTTTAGCTCCATCCTCCCCCTTGGTGTTATCTCCAACCTCCTTCCCATGGCTTTAGCTCCATCCTCCCCATGGCGTTACCTCCAACCTCCTCCCCATGGGGTTGTCTCCATCCTCCTCCCCATGGCTTTAGCTCCATCGTCCCCATGGGATTATCTCCAACCTCCTCCCCATGGGGTTGTCTCCATCCTCCTCCCTATGGGTTTATCTCCATCATCCCCATGGAATTATCTCCAACCTCCTCCCCATGGGGCTGCCTCCATCCTCCCCCCCATAAGGTTCTCTCCAACCTCCTCCCCATGGCTTTAGCTCCCTCCCCCCTCGCAGAAGCCCCCTCCCCACGCACAAGGATGTACCTCAAGGACTGGGACTGTCCCCGCCGGCCCGATGGCTCCGGGGTGCTGGGAGCGCTGGAGCCCGCCTGCCGGCACAGCACCAGGGTCCTGATGGGGACGAAGCGGTAGGGAGGGACGTCCCCCGCCCTGGGCGCCGGCGCGGCTGCGGGGTCGGGGCTGCCGGGGGCGGCCGGCGGGGACGCAGGGTAGCACCGGGAGCCCCGGGTTTCCCCTTCGCCGGCGTCGACGCCGGGTTTGGTGGCCTTCTCATAGGGTCTGTCGTGGCTGGTCTCCTGCCAGGGGCTGGGGGGGTCCGGGGGGGTCCCCGAGCCTTCCGCCTCGCTGGGCTGCTCGGGTGACGGGGACCCTCGCGGGGTGCCGGGTCCTGGCGGCCGCGTCTCCTCTAGGGGCAAGACGGTGGGTCAGGATGGAGGGGACACATGGGGGGCCACGTCCCCACCCCTGCCCCGCTCCCCGCAACCCCCTTACCCTCCTCCAGCAGGACGGCGTCCGACAGGGAGCTCTCGTCGGAGGCGCTGAGCTCTGCGGGACGGGGGGGACGGCTGAGAAGGGTGCCGGTGCCGCCGCCGGCTGCCAAAACTCTCCCACGGCACCCGCCGCCACCCAACGCGTCCCCGGAGGCCTCCGCTCCCCTTCTCCCACGCCGCCTGTCCCGACACGCTCCGGGACGGTGGCGGTACCGGCCAGGCCGGCTTTGCCGAGCCGTGCGCCGGCGCTGCGGGGCAGCTCCCAGCCTGCCCAGGCCGGGCAGCAGGAAGGGTGCCGGGCAGGTTTGGGGGCACCGGCAGGGAAGGAGCCGCCGTCATCCCGTCCCCGGTCCTCGGGGAGGGTGGCGGGGATGGAGCCGAGGTCACGGCACGTGCCGGGGAGAGCGGGGACCCGCTGGCATGTCCGCCACCGGGACGGGGACACGGCAGCCGGGCCAAATCCTGCCACCCGTTGGGGTGCTCTCGCTGGGGGGGGTGGCGCGTTGGGGGGCAGTCGTGGGGGTGCAATCGCTGGGGATGAGTTATTGGGGTGCGATCATGGGGGTGCCCCCGGCAGGGGAGGTGTATGGGGGTGCATGCGCTGGGGAGGAAGTATCGGGGGGCATTCAGGGGTGCGTGCGCCAGGGAGGAAGATTTGGGGTGCAGTCACATGGCTGCAAGCATGGGGGATGAAGTTTTGGGGGGGCATTCAGGGGTGCGATCCCTGGGGATGAAGTTTTGGGGGGCATTCAGGGGTGCGTGCACCGGGGAGGAAGTTTTGGGGGGCATTGAGGGGGGTGCAGTCCCTGGGGCCGGCGTATTGGGGCGCAATCACCAGGGGTGATTCCCTGAGGATGGGGAATTGGGGTGCATCCAGGGGGGTGGATTCAGTAGGAATAGGGAATTGGGGTGCATTCCCTAGGGATGGCATTTTGGGGCGCATCCAGAGGTTGCATTCCCTGGGGATGGGGAATTGGGGTGCATCCAGGGGGGTGGATTCAGCAGGGACAGGGAATTGGGGTGCATTCCCTAGGGATGGCATTTTGGGGCGCATCCAGGGGGGTGAATTCAGCAGGGATAGGGAATTGGGGTGCATTCCTTGGGGATGGCATTTTGGGGCGCATCCAGGGGGGTGCATTCCCTGGGGATGGGGAATTGCGGCATCCAAGGGGTCGGATTCACCAGGGATGGGCAATTTGGATGCATTCCCTAGGGATGGGGAACTGGGGCGCATCCAGGGGGGTGCATTCCCTAGGGATGGGGAACTGGGGCGCATCCAGGGGGGTGGATTCAGCAGGGACAGGGAATTGGGGTGCATTCCTTGGGGATGGCATTTTGGGGTGCATCCAGAGGTTGCATTCCCTGGGGATGGGGAATTGCGGCATCCAAGGGGTCGGATTCACCAGGGATGGGCAATTTGGATGCATTCCCTAGGGATGGGGAATTGGGGTGCATCCAGGGGGGTGGATTCAGCAGGGATAGGGAATTGGGGTGCATTCCCTGGGGATGGCATTTTGGGGCCCATCCGGGGGGGTGCGTTCCCTGGGGATGGGGAACTGGGGTGCATCCAGGGGGGTGCATCCACGGGGACCCGAAGGATTGGGCCGCGCGCTCCAGGGATGCTGTATCGGGCTGCCTTCACCAGGGACAACCCAACCAAGCCGCCCCCATTCCTGTCCCCCCCCCGCGACCTCCAGCACCCCTCGAAGGAGCCACCACCAACCCAGGGCCGGGGTGGGGTGGGGGGCGGGGGGGACACACACACATGGCGGGGTTGGGGGGGATGAGGGGGCTCACCCTCGGCAGCAGCAGTTCCGGCGGGGACGGACAGTGGCCGTCGGCCGGCCAGGAGCCGGCGCTGGTTGAGGATGTTCTCCAGGTCCTTCAGCTTCTGCTCCTCCAGCAGCGCCGCCGTCTGCCGCCGCTTGCGCAGCCGCTTGCTGATGTTCTCCTCGCGGCACAGGCGCCGGGCGGCCTTGGCGATCTGCAGCTGCAGCGCCAGGTCCCGCTCCAGGGCGCTCAGCGGGTCCTTGGGGAGACGGGGGAGACGCTCGGCGTCCGCCACCCGCCACCCGCTACCCGCCGCGCCGGCACGGCTAACGGCGGCTCAGCGTTAACGGGGGGGAAGAGGGTTTTCTGCCATGGGATGGGGACGGTGACATCATGGCATGGGATGGGGTGGGATGGCATGGGATGGGGATGGGATGGGATGGGATGGGATGGGGTGGGATGGCATGGCATGGCATGGGGATGGGATAGGATGGGATGGGGTGGGATGGCATGGCGTGGCATGGGGATGGGACGGGATGGGATGGGGATGGGATGGGATGGGATGGGATGGGAAGGGGATAGAATGGCATGGGATGACATGGGATGGCATGGCATGGCATGGCATGGCATGGCATGGGATGGGATGGCATGGCATGGCATGGCATGGCATGGCATGGGATGGGATGGGATGGGATGGGATGGGATGGCATGGCATAGAATGGCATGGGGTGGGATGGGATGGGATGGGATGGGATGGCATAGCATGGCAATGGGATGGCATGGCATGGGATGGCATGGCATGGCATGGAATGGGATGGCATGGGATGGCATGGCAGGGGATGGCATGGCATGGGGATGGGATGGAAAGGGGATGGAATGGCATGGAATGACATGGGATGGGATGGCATGGCATGGCATGTCATGGCATGGCATGGGATGGCATGGCATGGCATGGCATAGAATGGCATGGGATGGGATGGGATGGGGATGGGATGGCATGGGATGGCGGCATGGCATGGCATGGGGATGGGATGGGATGGGATGGGATGGCATGTTATGGCATGGGAATGGGATGGGATGGAATGGGGATGGAATGGCACAGGATGACATGGCATGGCATGGCATGGCATGGCATGCATGGGATGGAATGGGATGGGATGGGGCTGCGATATAGGATATGATGGGATGGGATGGCATGGAGATGGGATGGCATGGGCTGGGATGACATGGCATGGCATGGGATGAGGATGGAATGGAATGGGATGGGGATGGGATGGGGATAGGGAAAGGATGGAATGGGATGGGGCGAGATGGCATGGCATGGAGATGGGATGGGGGTAGGGAAAGAATGGAAGGGGATGGGGATGTGATGGGATGGCATGGCATGGCACGGCATGGCACAACATGGTGCTTCTCCTGGTGGCACTTGGGCATCTCCCGCAGCTCTGGGATGGGATGGGATGGGATGGAGAGGGGTCCCCACCACCCTCCCAGGAACCCCCCCCACGCCCTTCGCACCCCGGGGAGCCCCTCACCGCCCCGCGCAGGACGAGGGTCTCATCCAGCTTGAAGGCGGCCCCGATCCTGCGCCGGACCTTAGGGGGCTTCTCGCCGGCTTTCAGGGGGTACTCGCGGGGCAGCGTCCCCGTCAGCTCCTGGGGACGGCACGGGGGCGCTGAGCCGCCGCTTGGAGGGGGCTGGGGGTGGTGGGGGGGGTTGGGACAGGGTGTCCCCCCCAGCCCCGCTCACCGCCTCGCGCAGGCAGAGCCGCCGCAGCTCCTGCACGCAGGTCTCCAGGCGGGCCTCCAACGCCTGCTGCCGCCTGCGCCCGGCCTGCGCCCGCTCCTTCAGGGGGGGCACGGGGCTGTCGGGGCCTGGGGAGGGATGGGGGGGGTGGGACGGAGAGAGGGAGAGCTGCTGAGATGCAGCCCCCCACAGACACACACCCCCCCACACACCCCTCCCCTCCCTGCCTCAGTTTCCCCCGACGCCAGAAGGGAGGAAAAGCAGCGTCACCCCCCCCATACACACACACTGGCACCCCCCCCCCACCACCACCTCCCCGGCAGCACCCGTGGGTGCTCCAGCTCCCCTGGGGGCAGCCGTGGTTTCCCAGCACGGAGACACGGGGTGGGGGGGGGGACACGGGACATACACAAGGTTTCGCCCTGACTCAGCCATCCCGGAGCAAAACCCGGCTGAGTCAAAGCCGGCCTCCCCCCCCCCTCTCCCCCGCGGCCCCAGTCCCCTCATCACGCTTGGGTGCCCCCCCCGAAAGCAGGGGAAACCCCCATTTCCCCAATTTTTTTCCCCCTCCCCAGGAGCTTTTGTGTATCCCCATGCACCGAAGTGCCCCGTTCTCAGCCTGGGGAGGGGGGGGGGGGGGGGCACGTCTATAAGAGCACTCGTGGGCGATGAGGGCACCCCAAAACCTTCCCCCCCCCCCCTCCCCAAATACCCCCCCCCCAACCCCCGGTGCTCACCCGAATGCAGCATGATCCCGCTGTCGGTGTCGCTCACCTCCCCCATGCCGGGCCGGGACCCTACGGGCGACAGCGGGGAGACGCCTTGTCCCCTCGCCACCCCTCGGGGAACACCCAAAGGTGAAGCCCCCCCTGAACCCCCCCCCCCGACCCTCAGCATCGCCCCGCGTCCTCCTGGGCGGCCGACGATGGCTCCGGCGATGGCGGCGGGGCAGGGGAGAGGGGAGGAAGGCAGGCGAGGCCGTGTTTGCTTTGCCTGCCTTCTTGTAGGTCCTACGATAAACAAAGGTGCGCAAACACGTGCCCGGCAGCCGGGAACCTGGATGAGACCCATCCCGGGGGCAAAGGTGGTCGGGGTGCGGCCCGGTGTGGGGGGGGGCGGGGAGGGGGCCTGCACCCTCCCGCCCCGGCCGGTTTCGCTGGGCGCCTCTCCCAGTTTTGATTTCTTTTCCGTCTGGGCTGGAGGCGGCCGCCGGGGTGGGGGCGGCCGTGGGAAAAAGGTTCCCTCCAGCACCCCGACACCCCCCCCCTGCTCTATTTTAGCCAGGGGAGGGGGGGAAACGGGTGGGAGCAGGGCAGGGGGGGTCGCTGAGGTTGGTTTTGTATGGCTTCCCCCCCCGCCACCCCCCCCTGCCGTGCCTCAGTTTCCCCCCCTGTTGGGACGCAGGGTGGGTTGGGGAAACTGAGGTAGGGCGCGGGGGGCCGGGGGGTGGGGGGGCGGGGGGGGCAGCGCTGGGGGGCGATGCCTTACCTGGGCGCTCGCCGCCGCTGCCGGCTTCTTGCTGCGCCCGGGCCACGGGGACGTGTTGTGACTTGAGGCGGAGGGGAGGAGCGGGTGAGCAACACCTTCCCGGCCACCGCCAGCCCCGCAACGCCCCACGCGCCGCGGCCTCGCCCGCCACCGCCGGGGACGGGGACACGGACACGGACACGGCACCGCGCGGCACCGCCGTGGGTGCGGTGGGGGCAAAGGGCCGGGCGCTGGGGCGCGGGGTGCCGTGCTGTGGGGCGGTGTTGTGTGGGATGGCGTGGGATGGCGTGGGATGGGATGGGATGAGATGGGATGGCATAGCGTGGGATGGCATGGCACGGCACGGGATGGGATGGCATGGCATGGTGTGGGATGGGATGGGATGGGATGGGACGGTATGGGACGGTATGGCATGGGATGGCATAGCGTGGGATGGCATGGCACGGCACAGGATGGGATGGCATGGCATGGTGTGGGATGGGATGGGATGGGATGGAATGTATGGTAGAGTATGGTACGGTATGGTATGGTATGGGATGGCATGGGATGGGATGGGATGGGATGGGATGGGATGGGATGGGATGGGATGGCATAGCGCGGGATGGCATGGCACGGGATGGGATGTATGGTACAATATGGTACGGTATGGTATGGTATGGCATGGCATGGGATGGCACGGGATGGCATGGCATGGCATGGGATGGTTATGGTATGGCATGGCATGGGATGGGATGGGATGGGATAGGATGGGACGGTATGGCAGGGTACACTTATAGTATGGGGATGGGATGGGATGGCATAGGATGGGATGGGATGGCATGGCATGGCATGGGACGGGATGGGACAGTATGGCATGGTATGGTTATGGGATGGGATGGGATGGGACAGTATGAGATGGGATGGGATGGGATGGGATGGGAAGGTATGGCATGGGATGGCATAGCATGGGATGGGATGGGACGGGACAGGACGGTATGGCATGGGATGGCATAGCGCGGGATGGCATGGCATGGCATGGCATGGGATGGGATGGCATGACATGGCATGGTGTGGGATGGGATGGGATGTATGGTACAATATGGTACGGTATGGTATGGGATGGCATGGGATGGCATGGCATGGCATGGCATGGGATGGTTATGGTACAGTATGGCATGGGATGGGATGGGATGGGACGGGACACTATGGCAGGGTATACTTATGGTATGGGGATGGGATGGGATGTGATCGCATGGGGTGGTTATGGGATGGCATGGGACGGGATGGTTATGGTGTGGGATGGGATGGGATGGTTATGGGATGGCATGGGACGGGATGGGACGGAATGGCATGGTATGGTTATGGTACAGTATGGGATGGGATGGGATGGGATAGGATGGCATGGCATGGCATGGTTATGGTAGGGTATGGCATGGGATGGGATGGGACGGTACGGGATGGGATGGTTATGGTAAGGGATGGGATGGGATGGGATGGGATGGTGTGGGATGGAATGAAATGGTTATGGTATGGTATGGGCTGGGATGGAATGGGATGTGATGGCATGGCATGACATGGCACAGCATGGGATGGGCTGGGATGGGATGGTACGGTATGGCAAGGTATACGTGCGATGGTGTGGCATGGCATGGTATGGTATGGCATGGCATGGCATGGTATGACATGGCATGGCTTGGTATGGTGTGGTATAGGATGGGATGGCATGGCAGGAGACGGCATGGGATGTCACAGTACAGCACGGTACAGGGTGGCATGGCACAGTATGGCACGACGCGGTGCCAGTTGACACGGCACAGCACGGCACTGCCTGGCACTGCCTGGCACAGCACGGCACGGTGCCGGGTGGAGGCTCCATCCCTGGTGCCACATGGGCACAGAACGAGCGCGGGGACACCGTCCCCATCCGCGCCACGGCCCGTGGCAGCAGGACGTCCCCAGGAGGCCGGTGGCAGGCAGAGACCGAGCCGGGCAGAGCGGGCAGGGGGAGGGTGACGGTGCTGCCCTGGCGCTGCCACCACCATCCCTTCCCCGGAGCAGGGACCCGCCGGGAGCCAAGGCAGCCTGTCCTGTCCCCGTCCCCAGGCAGGAGGGGACGATGAGGGGCAGTGCCAGGGCCGTGCCAGGCCGTGGGAACGGCGCGGCCGCGGGCGCCGGTTGGGTGTGGGATGAATCATGGCGGCTGGCGCAGGCGAGTCGGCCACATCCTGCGCTGCCGGCGCGGGGCAGGGGAGGGGAAAGTGTGTCTCAGCCCCGGCACCATCCCACGGGGGCCCGCGGGGACAGGAGGGCAGGGTGCAGGCAGGGAGCAGGCAGGGTGCAGGCAGGAGAGGTGCAGGGCCAGGGGGAGATGCAGGCAGGGGAGATGCAGGCAGGCTGCAAGTGGGGGTGCAGGCAGGGAGAGGGGCAGGGAGCAGGCAGGGAGAGCTGCGAGCAAGGCAGGTGCAGGCAGGGTGCAGGCAGGGAGCAGGCAGGGAGCAGGCAAGAGAGGAGCCGGCAGAGTGCAGGCAGGGTGCAGGCAGCATGCAGGCAGGGGAGGTGCAGGCAGGGAGCAGGCAGAAAACAGGCTGGAGATGTGCAGGCAGGGAGCAGGCAGGAGAGGAGCTGGCAGAGTGCAGGCAGCATGCAGGAAGGAGGGTGCAGGCAGCGTGCAGGCAGGGGAGGTGCAGGCAGAGTGCAGGCAGGGTGCAGGGAGGGGAGGAGTAGGCAGGGTGCAGGCAGGGTGCAGGCAGGGTGCAGGCAGGGGAGGTGCAGGCAGGGAGCAGGCAGTAAACAGGTTGGAGACGTGCAGGCAGGGAGAAGGCAGGGAGCAGGCAGGAGAGGTGCAGGCAGGGAGCGGGGAGGTGCTGGCAGGGAGCAGGCAGGGTGCAGGCAGGAAGAGGTGCAAGCAGGGCAGGTGCAGGCCAGGGGTGCAGGCAGGTGAGATGCAGGCAGGGGTGCAGGCAGGGTGGAAGTAGAGGTACAGCCAGGAGAGGTGCAGGCAAGGGCTGCAGGCAGGAGAGGAGCAGGCAGGGAGCAGGCAGGGAACAGGGAGGAGAGGAGCAGGCAGGGTGCAGGAAAGGGGGTGCAGGCAGGGGAGGTGCAGGCAGGTTGCAGGCAGGGTGCAGGCAGGAGGGAGCAGGCAGGGAGTAGGCAGGGGAGACGCAGGCAGGGTGCAGGCAGGGAGCAGGCAGAATGCAGGCAGGGTGCAGGCAGGGGAGATGCAGGCAGGGAGCAGGCAGGGAGCAGGCAGGGAGATGCAGGCAGGGAGCAGGCAGAATGCAGGCAGGGTGCAGGCAGGGGAGACGCAGGCAGGGAGTAGGCAGGGAGATGCAGGCAGGGAGCAGGCAGAATGCAGGCAGGGTGCAGGCAGGGGAGACGCAGGCAGGGAGTAGGCAGGGGATGCAGGCAGGGAGAAGGCAGGGGAGATGCAGGCAGGGAGCAGGCAGGGGAGACGCAGGCAGGGAGCAGGCAGGGTGCAGGCAGGGAGTAGGGAGGGGAGATGCAGGCAGGGAGCAGGCAGGGAGCAGGCAGGGAGTAGGCAGGCGATGCAGGCAGGGAGCAGGCAGGGGAGACGCAGGCAGGGAGCAGGCAGAATGCAGGCAGGGAGTAGGCAGGGGAGACGCAGGCAGGGGAGACGCAGGCAGGGAGCAGGCAGGGAGTAGGGAGGGTAGATGCAGGCAGGGAGCAGGCAGGGTGCAGGCAGGGGATGCGGGCAGGGAGCAGGCAGGGGAGACGCAGGCAGGGAGCAGGCAGGGAGCAGGCAGGGAGCAGGCAGCAGCCCTGCACCTCCACAAACTCCCCGCCACCGTCCCCGCCACCCGCAGCTTCCCAACGTCCCCGAGTCCCTCCACGGTCTTGGGGGGGGGGGGGGGACGGACGGGACACCCCACGGCCACCCCTCGCCCGGCAGCATGAGGTCGGGGGGGCGGGGGGGGGGGGGGGCGCAGGAACCCCCGGCCGCGCCGAAAAATAGCGGGTTCGGAAAATCAAAGGAGGATTTGGAGGAAAGAGGAGGATTCGGAGGAAAAAGTCGGGTTTTTTTTTCTCAGCGTGTCCCCACGTCGGGCAGAGCTGGTGGCACCGAGTTGTCCCGTCCCCCCCCCCCCAAATCCCCCCCCCCCCCCCCCGCCCCGGGGGGGTAAAAACAGCTCGAAGACTAAAATATATCATTAGTGATCCAGGTAAATTTGTATTAATTGGGTTTAAATCGGGATTAAAACCAGGTTCCTGCTCCTGAAGGAATGAGGATTTTGGGGGGGGGGGGGGGGGGGGGGGCGCTGGGGCCGGGTGGGGGGGGGCTGATCCCGGGTGGTCGGCAGGGACGTCGTCGGTGGCGCCTCGGGGACGCTGGGGTGGAGGAGGAGGTGGGGGGGGGACACACACTCACCCCGGGGTGGCCCCGCGGGACCCCCGGTGCCGGCCGGAGCTGGGCCCTGCGCCGGGGGCGGGGGGGGGCTTGGTCCGGATCCGGCCACCGAGGCTGGAGTCGGTGGTGGAGGAGGTGACGGCCACGCCGGGAGCCGTCCCCGAGGAACGGGGACCCAGGGGACATCGGGGCCGGCAGCGCCCGTCCATCAGGGCGTAGACGAGGGGGTTGACGCAGCTGTTAACGAAGGCCAGGCAGGTGCTGGCGGCCACCACCCAGCGCAGGGCCACCTCCTGCCCCTGGGACAGGGCCAGCGTCCCCTTGGCGAGGAAGAAGAGCAGGACCTTGCAGGCGTTGAGGGGCAACCAGGAGCAGAGGAAGGCTGCCACGATGGTGACGATGGCGCGGTGGGAACGCCGGACGCCCCTGCCCAGCCGGACGTGGCGCTGGAGGTGGCAGTAGATGGAGCAGTAGCAGAAGGAGATGACCCCCAAGGGCAGGAGGAAGGTGAGGAAGACCATGGCCAGGCTGAAGTCCTCTCCGTCTTCATCCCAGCAGTCGTCCCCGTCCAACCGCCGGTACAGCAGGGCCGGGACGCCCAAGAGGAGGGACGTCGCCCAGATGAAGCCGCAGGTGAGGCGGACATGCCGCTGGGAACCCGTCCTCTTGGTGTCCAGCACCTTCCTGATGACCAGGTAACGCTCCACGCTGAGGGCGGTGAGGAAGAGGATGCTGGAGCAGCGGTTGACGGCGATGGCGTAGCTGCTGGCCTTGCAGAGCCCCTCGCCCAGCGGCCAGCGGTTGCCCCGCGCCCCCGCCGCCACCCAGAAGGGCAAGGTGCAGACGAAGATGACATCGGCCACCGCCAGGTTCAGCACGAAGGTGTCCACCGCCCTCTGGCCCCGCCTCTTCTTGGCCATCAGCGCGATGACGAAGAGGTTCCCCGCCAGGCCCAGGAGGAAGATGAAGGAGTAGAGGACGGGGATGAAGACGGTGGTGAAGAAGACCTCCCACCGGGAGAAGACCTCCCCGTTCCCCGTCGCGTTGGTCACCGGTGGGTAATCGTAGTCGGCCGAGGCGGCGAGCTCCTCGGGGGCCATGGCGGTGGCCGGGCGCCCTCCTCGGTGGCCGGGGCGGTGCTGGCCGCGCCCGGCGGTTGGGTTGTTGATCTGAGTTTTTGCTCAAAAACAGCCTCTCGCACTTCCTTTCCCCAACGGGGCAAGGGCTGGGGGGGGGGGTGGAAGGGGCAGGAGGGGAGGCGCGTTTAATTTTGGAAACAGGAAAAAAAAAAAACCAATAAAAAACCAAAAAAATCAAAACGCGACGAGAAGAAAGAAACACCCACCCCCCCACCCCCCACCTCCAAAAAAAAAAAATAATAATAAAAAAAAAAGGAGGGGGGAAAGAGGAAGAGCGGGGCGGGGGAGGAAGGCTGGAGGTGATGGCTGAAGGCCTTGGGCGGACACCAACCGGCATTTGGGCCGGTGGGACCGGCACCGAACCGAGCCACCGGCCACCAGCCCGTCCCGCGGCTCTCCCACCGTGGCCGCCCTCCGTCCTCGCCGCGCCCCCCCCTCAACCCAAGCCAACGCCACCCCGTCCCCGTCCCCGTCCCCGTCCCTGTCCCCTGGCGCATTTGCATCAAGAAAACCCAGATGAAAAAAAAAAAAAAAAAACCTTGATTTTCTTATATTTTTGTAGTGGTTTCCAGCCGGAACAGGTGCAGGTCGGGGTGAGACCGTTGCCCGCCGCGTCCCCGCGCCACCCCCGACGTTGCCCAGGGCTCTGCCAGCTCATTCCAACCCCGGGCACGTTGGTTCTCACCGTCGTGGGGCCACGGAGGCGGCGGTACCCGCGGCCACCCCCGACCACGAGCTCTCCCAGAATGACGGCGCCGGTGCCAACGTCGGGATGTGTCGGGGGGCCCCGGCTCCCGCTCAGGTCTGTCGGGCACCCGGCTCCGCCAGCTTCATCTTCCTCAGGCTGTCCCGAACCAGCAGGAACTCGGGGCGAGGGGCTGCGTCCGGCCCCGCTGCCGCCTCCCGCTCATGCTGCGGCGGGTGAGGACCAGGAGGGGCGACCATGGGTCCTGGTCTGGCGCCCCTCAGCCACCCCCCTGACACGGCCATCTCCTGGCCTGGGTGTCCCATCAAGCTACGCTCCATCAACCATCCCCACGACCCAACCATCTCCTGACCTGGGCGTCCCATCAACGTGGGCTCCATCAACCATCCCCACGACCCAACCATCTCCTGGCCTGGGCGTCCCATCAACGTGGGCTCCATCAACCATCCCCACGACCCAACCATCTCCTGACCTGGGCGTCCCATCAAGCCACGCTCCACCAGCCGTCCCCACGACCCAACCATCTCCTGGCCTGGGTGTCCCATCAAGCTACGGTCCATCAGCCGTCCCCACAACCCAACCATCTCCTGGCCTGGGTGTCCCATCAACCTGGGCTCCATCAGCCATTCCCATGATCTGGCCATCTCCTGGCCGGGGTGTTCCATCAATCCAGCCTCCATCAGGCCCTTGACCATTCTCCCATCCATCCATCCATCCATCCATCCATCCATCCATCCATCCATCCATCCATCCATCCATCCTTCCATCCACCCACCCACCCACCTGTCTGTCCATCCGTCCATCCATCCATCCATCCATCCATCCATCCATCCATCCATCCATCCATCCATACTCCTATCCGCCCATCCATCCATCCATCCATCATGACCTTGACCCATCCCTCCAACACAGCCTCCCTCGGCCACCCCCCAAGTCCAGCCTCCCCTGGCCTTTCCTCAACCCAACTGCCCCAACAGCCCAGCCATCACCCAACTGCCCCCGGGCCCTGTCCTCTCTCACCTGTCCCCATGGTGTGGCCTCTCCCAACTGTCCCCATGGTGTGGCCTCCCTCAGCCACCCCCCAGATCTGTGAGCAACAAGGAATGGATGGGGGGGCTGAAGCAGGGTTGGGTGAGTGGGTGGGTGGATGGTTGCAGGGACAGATGGATGGACGGATGGAGGGATGGAAGGACATATAGATGGATGGATGGATGGATACATGGATGGTGGATGGATGGACATGTGCATCCCTGAAGGGAGGAAGGGATGGATGGATGGATGGATGGATGGATGGATGGATGGATGGATGGATGGTGGCACAAGTGGATGAATGCATGGATGGATGGATGGATAGGAGAATGGATGGATGGATGGATGGATGGATGGATGGATGGATGGATGGATGGATGGATGGATAGGAGAATGGATGGACGGATGGATGCATAGATGGATGGATGGATGGATGGATGGAAGAATGGATGGATGGAAGGATGGATGGACGGGTAGATGGATGGACGGATGGATGGACAGATGGATGGGTGGGTGGACGGATGGATGGATGGATGGATGGATGGATGGATGGATGGATGGATGGGAGAATGGATGGATGGATGGACGGGTGGGTGGGTGGATGGATGGATGGATGGATGGATGCATGGAAGGAAGGAAGGATGGATGGCAGGAAGGATGAATAGGAGGATGGATGGACGGATGGATGGATGGTGGCACAAGTGGATGAATGCATGGACGGATGGATGGATAGGAGAATGGATGGACGGATGGATGCATAGATGGATGGATGGATGGATGGATGGATGGATGGATGGATGGATGGATGGACGGATGGATGGACGGGTGGGTGGACGGACGGATGGATGGATGGATGGATGGATGGATGGATGGATGGATGGGAGAATGGATGGATGGATGGAAGGATGGATGGATGGATGGATGGATGGAAGGAAGGACAGATAGGAGAATGGATGGATGGATGGAAGGATGGATGGATGGATGGATGGATGGAAGGATGGATGGATGGATGGATGGATGGATGGATGGAGAACAGTGAGGTGAAGGCAGGAGGGCTGGGCTGGATGGAGGGATGGAGGGCTGGGACAGACAGATGGGGGACAGAGGGACGGCACAGACCTCCTCAAGCCTCTGGTGGCGTTTCCTCAGCTGCTGCTCCAGGTCGGAGGGGGGTCCCTGCAGCTCCTCCCTCAGCTGCCTCAGCCGCCGGCTCTCCAGCACCTGCGGGAGCTCGGCCCTGTGCCGGGGGAGGAGCCCCCTGTGGGGAGAGACAGACAGACGTCAAGAGGGCCACCCCCGCCTGGCCACCCAACCTGGGAACCGTCCCATCCCCATGCCTCATGTCCCGTCCCCGTTCACCTGCTGTGGCTGAAGAGCAGCTCCCGGTGCATCTCCCGGTGGGTCCGGGACTCCCGCATTGGGTTTGGCACCTTCCTGGGCTGGATGAGGCCCTCGTGGCCATCGGTGGCCATGTCCGGGGAGAGGACACCGTTCCCGTCACCCTCTGGAGGAGTAGCGGGGGTCACCAGGGGCATGGGGTCACCATGGGATGGGGTCACCAGAGGCATGGTATCACTAAAGGCATGGGGTCACCAGGAGCATGGGTCACCATGGGATAGGGTCACCAGGACGGCTGTGGTCACCGGTGGGAGAGTGTCACCAGGGGACGGGGTCATTGGGGCATGGTGTGACCACGAGGGATGGGACAACCCTGGGACAGGGTCACCAGGGGACGGGGTGACCCTGCCCGCCTCCCTCGCCAGGACCACGTGCCACCACAGGCGGAGATCCTGGACACCGGCCCCCGTGTCCCCCAACCCTGGGGGTCTTGGTGCTTGTGGCCCCACATGCTGTCCCCCAGCACCTGGCACCCTCCAGGATCCCTGTGTCCAATGTCCCTGTCCCTACCCCCAGGCCACCCTACGGTCCCCATGTCCTCCCATCGCTCCTTGAGGCCTCCATCAACCCCTGCGGTCCCCATCGTCCCTTGAGGTCCTCATTGTCCCTGATGTCCCCACCACCCGTTGGGTGCCCATCACCCTCGAGGTTCCCATTGTCCCCTGGGGTCCCCGTTGTCCCTGGGGTCCCCGTCACCCCTGGAGTGTCCAGCATCCCTCAGGGTCCCCGTTACTCCCTGGGGTCCCCATCACCTCCAGGGTCCCAGTTGTCCCTGGTGCCCCCGTTGCCCCACAGGTCCCCATCACCCCCACGTCCCCGTCACCCTCCAGGTCCCCATCGTCCCATCGTCCCCTGTCACCCCTGGAGTTTCCATCACTCCCCAGGTCCCCATTGTCCCTGGTGCTCCCATTGTGCCCCAGGTCCCCATCGCGCCCCAGGTTCCCATCACCCCCCACATCGCCATCACCTCTGGGGTCCCCATCACCCCCCACATCGCCATCACCTCCCAGGTCCCCATCACCCCCCAGGTCCCCATCACTCCCCAACAACCCCATCACCCCTGGGGTCCTCATCACCTCCAGGGTCCCCATTGTCCCTGGGGTCTCCATCACCTCCCAGGTTCCCATCACCCCTCGGGTCCCCATTGTCCCTGGTGCCCCCATTGTCCCTGGTGCCCCCATTGCCCCCCAGGTCCCCATCACCCCAGGGTTCTCCATCACCCCCCCCAGGTCCCCCTCGCCCACAGGGTCCCCATTCCCCTGGGTCCCACAGCAGCCCCAGCAGCACCCACCCGGCACCGCGCTGCTCCTCGGGGCTTTGTTGTCACCCTGGCAAGGGCAAAGAGCGGGGTCAGAGAGGGACACGCGGCCGGTCCCTGGCTCCGGGTCCTCCCCGAGCCGGGGACACAGCGGGAGACACCGCCAGGTCCCTGCTTGTCCCCCCCATCGTCCCCAGCACCGGAGGGGGCACAGCCATGGATCCTCCGGGGTTGGGCATCCTCTCTCCCTCCACGGCTGTCCCCCGCGGGGACCGCGTCACCCCCCCGGTGTCCCTCCCGCCGGGTGCAAGGGAGGGAGAGGACAATGGATATTTTCACGTTAACTCTGGAACCTAAGGATGGCGGGGGGGGGGCTGTCCCCGGGCTGAACGCCGGGGATGGCATGGGGACAGCCAGCCATTTACCTGGGGATGTGTCTCGGGGTGTCCCCTCTTGTCCCCTCCTGCCCCCAGCACAGGAGATGGGGGACCCAGCCCAGGGCTCGGGGGTGTCCCTGTCCCCCCGGGGCGTCCCAGCCACCTGCCACCACTCACCCTCTTGCTCTGCGCCAGCCCCATGTCCCCGCTGCCGGCGGTCCTTGTCCCCGCGCCCTGGGGGGCCAGGGACGCAGGGAGAGGGGCCGGGTGCCGGCTCCCCCAGCCCGGCTGGTGGCCCCGTGTGCTCCAGCGGTGACGGTGACGGTGACAGGGACAGCGGCCTCGTTCCCACCAGCAAAAGCCATTAAGCCCCGGGATTAGCCCTGATGGGCCTAAGGGACGGTGACACGTGTCCTGCGCAGGGCTGGTGGCACCCACCCCGTGGCTTGGGGCACGGGTGTCACTGGGGACACTGGGTCTGCCGGGGTCACCCGTGTTACTGGGGACACTGGTGTCACTGGTGTCACTGGGGTCTGCTGGGGACACTGGTGTCACTGGAGGCACTGGTTTCACTGGGGAGGCTGGTGGCACGGGGGGCACTGGGGGCACTGGGGGCACTGGAGACACTGGTGTCCCTGGTGTGACTGGGGACACTGGTGTCACTGGGGGTCTGCTGAGGACACTGGTGCCACTGGAGGCACTGGTGTCACTGGTGTGACTGGTGTCACTGGGGGCACTGGGGGCACTGGGTCTGCTGAGGGCACTGGTGTGATTGGGGACACTGGTGTCACTGGTTTCACTGGGGACACTGCTGGCACTGGGGCCTGCTGGGGACACTGGTGTCACTGGAGGCACTGGTGTCACTGGTGTGACTGGGGGCACTGGGGGCACTGATGTCACTGGGGGCACTGGGGGCACTGGGTCTGCTGGGGGCACTGGTGTGACTGGGGACACTGGTGTCACTGGGGTCTGCTGGGGGCACTGGTGTCACTGGGGGTACTGGATTATGGGGGTTATTGGGGGTGTTGGGGGTTACTGGGGAAACCAGGTTGGGGACTGGGGGCACTGGGGGTTATGGGGAGGGGTTACTGGGTGCACTGGGGGTCACTGGGGAGACAGGGGGTCACAGACGCCACTTCGGCAGGGGGGAACTGGAAGGCACACGGGGTTACTGGGGGACTGGGGATTACTGGGGGGACTGGGGATTACTGGGGGGACTGGGATACGGGGGACCCTGGGTTACTGGGGGGACTGGTGGGTGCTGGGGGAGCTGGGATGGGGACTGGGTGCACTTGGGAGTTACTGGGAGGACTGGGGGTCACTGGGGGACTGGGTGCACTGGGCAGTTACTGGGAGGACTGGGCGTTACTGGGGTTACCGGGGGACTGGGCGCACTGGAGAGCTACTGGGAGGACTGGGGGCCTGGGTGCACTGGGGGTTTACTGGGAGGACTGGGGGTTATTGGGGGACTGGGCGCACTGGGGAGTTACTGGGAGCATTGGGGGGTTACTGCGGGAGTGGGTGCACTGGGGCTGTGGGGCTGGTACTGGGCGATACTGGTATTACCCCCTCCTCCCGATAGGCGCTCGATTGAGGCCTCCTGCTCTCGCCGGCCGGTTCGATTTCGCCGCCTGGCGGCTCGGCCGTCGGCTGGCCGCGCCTGGCGCCCTCGGCGCGCGACTGGCGGCGCCTGGCGGCTTCCGGTGTCGCGTTGGCGGCGGCGGCCCCGCGCCTGCGCAGCGGCGGCGGCCCCGGGGAGTGCGCGGGGTGGGGGGGCCCCGCCGCCGCCGCTGCCGCCGCCATGACCAACGGTGAGGGGCCGGGGGGGGCAGCGGCCGGTCGGGGTCCCCCGGGGCGAGGAGGGGACGGTCACTCGGGAGCCGGGGCGGGGAGCGGGGAGGCCTGAGGCGGGGCGGGAGCGGGGAGGGCCGGGCCCCTCGGTGGGCGGGGGGGAGCTGGGAGGGCCCGAGGGGGCAGAGGAGAGGCCGGGGGGGGGGGGGGGGGGGAAGGGGGGCCGGGTCCCTTTGTGGGGGGGACTGGGAGGTCTGGGACCCCTTGGCGGCGGGTCTGTTTGGGGAGGGGGAGGCTCGGAGTTCTGAGACCCTTTTGCGGGGGGGGCAGCTCAGAGGCCCCCGGGGGGGGAGGACGACGCTGGAAGGCCGGGGTCCTCTGCGGGGGGGGGGGGGAGCTAGGAGGTCTGGGATGCTTTCGTGGGGGGCTGGGGGGCCGGGTCGCTTTGAGGCGGGGGGAAGCTGGGAGGTCCGGGACCCCATGGCGGCGGGGGGGGAGGCCGGGTCCCTTTTGTGGAGAGGGGGGCTCGGGGATCTGGGCCCCCCGGGGGGGCAGCTCAGAGGCCTGGGACCCCCCCTGCGGGGGGGGAGATGGGAGGTCTGGGTTCTCTGGGGGGGCTGCTCAGAGGCCGGGCTCCCCCTTGGAGGGGGGGGGCGCTGGAAGGCTGGGGTCCCCTTGGGTTGGGAGGGGGGTGGCCTCGTAGGCGGGGGGGAAGTAGGAGGTCGGGGCCCCCCGCGGGGGGTGGCAGCTCAGAGGCCGGGATCCCCTTCGCTGGGGGGGGGCGGGCAGGGAGCTTAGGGAGTCTGGGCCCTTTGGAGGGGGGGAACTGGGAGACTGGGATCCTCTCCTGGGGGGGGGAAGCTGGGAGGATGGAACCCCCCCTTGGTGGGGGGGCAGTCCCGGTCCTTGGGGGGCTGGGGTTCCCCTTGACGGGGGGGAAGTAGGAGGTCCGGGATCCCTTCTGGGGGGGGAACTGGGAGGTTCGGGACCCCCGGGGGGGTCAGCTCAGAGGCCAGGATCCCCTTGGCGGCGGGGGGGAAGCTGGGAGGATGGGGTCCCCATCTTGGGGGGAGTTGGGGGGCCTGGGTCCTTTGTGGGGGGGGGCTAAAGCTGAGGGGCCGGACGTCCTATTGGTTGGGGGGGGGGGGGGGCGAAGCTGGGAGGTCTGGGACCCCTTGGGGGGGCCAGCTCAGAGGCTGGAATCCCTTTGGGCGGGGGGGGAACTGGGGAGTCTGGGCCCTTTGCGGCTGGGAAGTGGGATCCCTTTTTGGGGGGGGGGAGGATCTGGGAGACTGGGGTCCTCTCTGGGGGGGGGGGGGGGAGCTGGGAGGCTGGAACCCCCCTTGAGGGGGGGGGGGCAGTCTGGGTCCTTGGGGGGCTGAAGCTGGGGGGCTGGGGTTCCCCTTTGAGGGGGGGAAGTAGGAGGTCTGGGACCCCTTTTTGGGGGGGAGCTGGGAGGTCGGGGCCCCCCCCGGGGCGGGGGGAGCACAGGGGGTGGGGGGGGGGGCACTCTGGGCCCTTTTCGGGGCTGAAGCTGGGAAGTGGGGTCCCTTTGGAGGGGGGGAACTGGGAGACTGGCGTCCTCTCTTGGGGGGCGGGGGGGAAGCTTGGCCTTGGGGGGAGGGGGGGGGGCGGGGGTCCCCTGGGGGGGCTGACACCGGACTGCTGCCCCCCCCCCCCCCCGCAGTGTACTCGCTGGACGGGCTGCTGGTGTTCGGGCTGCTGCTGGTCTGCACCTGCGCCTACCTGCGGAAGGTGCCGCGGCTGCGCGCCTGGCTGCTCTGCGAGAAACGCGGCGTCTGGGGGCTCTTCTACAAGGGTGAGAGGGGCCGGGGGGGGGGCCGGCGGGGGGGGACACGGGGGGTCTGGGATGGGGGGACACAGGGATCCGGGATGGGGGGACACGGGGGGTCTGGGATGGGGGGACACAGGGATCCGGGATGGGGGGACACGGGGGGTCTGGGATGGGGGGACACAGGGATCCGGGATGGGAGGGACACGGGGGGTCTGGGACTGGGACGGGGGAGTTTGGGATGGGGGGACACGGGGGGTCTGGGATGGGGGGACACGGCGGGTCTGGGACTGGGACGGGGGCATCCGGGATGGGGGGCCACGGAGGGTCTGGGACAGGGACACGGGGGTCTGGGATGGGACACGGGGGGTCCGGGTTGGGGGGACACAGGGGTCTGGGACTGGGACACGGGGATGCAGGATGGGGGGGACACGGGGGGTCTGGGACAGGGACGGGGGAGTCTGGGATGGCGGGACACGGGGGGTCTGGGATGGGGTCACGGGGGTCTGGGACTGGGACACGGGGGTGCAGGATGGGGGGACACGGCGGGTCTGGGACGGGGGCGTCCGGGATGGGGGAACACGGGGGGTCTGAGACAGGGACACGGGGGTCCGGGATGGGGACACGGGGGGTCCAGGCTGGGGGGACACAGGGGTCTGGGACTGGGACACGGGGGTGCAGGATGGGGGGACACGGGGAGTCTGGGATGGGGGGACACGGGGGGTCTGGGACTGGGACGGGGGGGTCTGGGACTGGGATAGGGGGGTCCAGGATGGGGGGGACATGGCAGGTCTGGGACAGGGGGACATAGGGCTCCAGGATGGGGACACGGGGGGTCCAGGTTGTGGGGACACAGGGGCCCGGACAGGGACACGGGGATCCGGGACATGGGGGTCCAGGACAGGGACATGAAGGTCTGTGATGGGGACACAGGGATGGTCTGGGATGGGGACGTGGGGATCCGGGACAGGGACATGAGTCTGGGGTGAGGACATGGGGGGTCCAGGATGGGGGACGTGGAGGTCTGGGATGGGGACACGGAGGTGGTTCGGGATGGGGACATGGGGATCTGGGACAGGAGCGTGGGGGTGTGGGCTGGGGACGCGGGGATCTAGTACAAGGACATAGGGGTCTGGGACAGGGACATGGGGACATGAGGATCCAGGACAGGGACACAGGGGACCAGGATGGCACCGGGACAGGGCCAAGGGGACACAAGGGTCTGGGACGGGGACCCAGGACAGGGATATGGGTCTGGGGCAGGGACACGGAGGTCTGGGATGGGGACACAAGGCTGATCCGAGATGGGGGACGTGGGGGTCTGGGACGGGGACATGGGGGTCTCTCCTCACCCCGCTGTGCCCCGCCCCCGCAGCTGCTGTCATCGGCACCCGCCTGCACGTGGCGGTGGCCGTGTCCTGCGTCCTTATGGCTTTCTACGTCCTGGTGGTGAAGTGACTCCGCGGAGACCCGGCACCGAGACCAGAGACCCCGGTCGAACCCTGCCACCCTGCCGTGGCCTGGTCCCCCGCGTCACCCCCCCCTGCGTCCCCAGGCCGTGGGTGCCACCCAGCCGCTGGTGAGCTGTGGGGAGGGGAGCTCCGGGGGTCACCCGTGTCCCCCCTCCCGCGGCGAGAGGGACGAGCCGGCCATGCCCCGTGAGCGCCGGACACTGTGCCCCGCCATGGGGCTGACGGGGATGGGCAGGGCCCCTCCTCAGCAGCGGGATGTCCCCCCCTCAGCGGGGGTCTGACCCCCTGGAGCTGGGGGGTCTGTCACCCCCCGGGTGTAACTGTTGGACCACGATGTGTAAATAAAGTGGGGTTTCCCCTGTGGGCAGCGCTGGCTCCCTGCCGTGGGGCTGGGGGTCCAGTGGGGCTGGGAGTCCAGTGGGGCTGGCTCTTGTGAGGTGGGGGCATCACGTGGGGCTGGCTCCCGTGGGGTGGGGGGGGGTCACGTGGGGTGAGGGGCTGTGGGGCTGGCTCCTATGGGGCTAGCTCTGTGGGGCTGGCCCCTGTGGGGTGTGGGGGGGCTCCTGTGGGGCTGGCTCCTGTGTGGTGGGGGGTGTCGTGAGGGACTGTGGGGCTGGCCCCGGTGGGGTGGGGTGGGGGGCTCATGTGGGGCTGGCCCCCTTGGGGTGGGGGGGTCGTGAGAGGCTGTGGGGCTGGCTCCTGTGTGGTGGGGGGGGGTCATGAGGGGCTGTGGGGCTGGCCCCTGTGGGGTGGGGGGCTCATGTGGGGCTGGCTCCTGTGTGGTGGGGGAGTTGTGTGGGGGTGGCTCCTGTGTGGTGGAGGGGGTCGTGAGGGGCTGGCCCCTGTGGGGTGGGGGGGTCGTGAGAGGCTGTGGGGCTGGCTCCTGTGTGGTGGGGGAGTTGTGTGGGGCTGGCTCCATGGGGCTGGCTCCTGTGTGGTGGGGGGGGGTCATGAGGGGCTGTGGGGCTGGCCCCTGTGGGGTGGGGGGCTCATGTGGGGCTGGCTCCTGTGTGGTGGGGGAGTTGTGTGGGGGTGGCTCCATGGGGCTGGCTCCTGTGTGGTGGGGGGGGGTCGTGAGGGGCTGTGGGGCTGGCCCCTGTGGGGTGGGGGGCTCATGTGGGGCTGGCTCCCGTGGGGCGGGGGGGTCATGAGAGGCTGTGGGGCTGGCTCCTGTGTGGTGGGGGAGTTGTGTGGGGCTGGCTCCATGGGGCTGGCTCCTGTGTGGTGGGGGGGGATCATGAGGGGCTGTGGGGCTGGCCCCTGTGGGGTGGGGGGCTCATGTGGGGCTGGCTCCCGTGGGATGGGGGGGTCGTGAGAGGCTGTGGGGCTGGCTCCTGTGTGGTGGGGGAGTTGTGTGGGGGTGGCTCCTGTGTGGTGGTGGGGGGTCGTGAGGGGCTGTGTGGCTGGTTCTTGGAGGGGGGGGGGGGGGGTTGGGTTGTGTGGGGCTGGCTCCCGTGAGGTGGGGGGGGTCCTGTGGGGCTGGCTCCCGTGGGGTTGTTCCATCCCGCTTGGGCCCGGGAGAGGTCGGTAAGGATTCCAAGCGGGAGCTGAAACCGCCCCCCCCCCAGGCGGACGGAGGGTTTATTGCCCTTCGAGGAGCGCCGGCGGCGGGAGCGGAGGGCAGGCGGGGGGGGGGGGGAGGCGCGGCGTTAACGCAGCGCAGCGAGGGGACGGTTACCGCCACAGGCGCCGCGCGTCCCGCCGTCCTCCGGTCCCGTGATCCCCGAATCGCGACGGCACTGGGGGTCCCCGTGGCGCTGGGTCTCCGGCGACTCGTCCTTCGCTCAACCGGCCCGACGGCGGCCTTTGCTGGGACAACCATCGTTTGAGGCGGTCGCTGGCCGGCAACTCCGGGCGAGTTTTTGGGCTCGGGTTTAACAGAGTCGGGAGCGGGACGAATCCGGGCCGAATGTCCGAGGTGGACACGATCCGCCTGCTCCGATAACCGAAACGCTGACCCTTTGGTGTCGCGTACGCCGCGCGGGCAGCGGCGAGCCAACTTGGGAGACGCCTTCCTGGGGATTTACAGCAAGTTGGCCCACGTTTCCCGGCATCCCGTCGGCGGCCGAGGAGCAAATCCCCGGCTATAAACCCGGCAAACGGCCCGTCGCTTCGCAGCAAAAGTCCTCAACAGAACACAAACAAGCTTTCGAGACAATTTTTTGGCCGTTCCAGTCTCTCGCGCCGCCCCCCCTCCCGCGGCTCAGAGGTTGCTGGTCCAAGGAACGGACCAGCGTTGGTCCAACGATGGAAGGAGAAGACGGTAAAGTAGGAAAAGAGCGTTTCCTTCATCCATTTTTTACAGCTGGAAACTCCGGCTCGTCCGCGGCACGGCTGTACTTGACGCCGTCTGGCGACGAGGCGGCTACAGGCTGTCTCTGGGTTACAACGCGCCGAACGAACCGTCGTAAAGCCAGGCCAAGACACAACGCAAATAACAACGCCGCTACGGCGCACAGCGCGTAAAACAGGCTGCGCTTAACCCCCGGGGCGCCTGGAAGCCACGAGAAGGGCTCGGATTCCCGACTTTCCCAGCTTTGAACGGGGACGTGGGCTAATTCTCTTATTTTAGAGGCTATTTCTTGAACGACCCGACCGTTATCGTCGATTTTTAAACAACGGTTCAAATCAAAATTTAACGTCCTCCAAACGTCACCTCCTCCGGCCGGTCGGGAGTCGGGAACCAAGCGGCGTCGCGGGGCCGGGTTTGCCAACGCGTCCGAGGCACGCGCCATCTCGCCGGCAGAAACTTCTAAACCATCTCGGAGCTGCACGATACGGTTTAGGTTATAAATAGGTTCCGGAGCACCGTTAATTAACTCATTGGGCTTCCAGGTTTCCAGGAGTCGCCGGAAGAGGGGCCAGTCGTCTTCCTCCCACCGTTGGCTACTCGGGATGGGCAGACCCTCCTCAGTCGATCGTTTCTTCCGCGGGAGATGGTGGGACGGCTTGACATCGGGATCGCCGCTTTCGGAGAGGAGGAAAAACAAAGGCCGGATGATTCCGACGTAACAAACCCCCGTCCAATTCGCCGGCAGGGCTTTATAAGCGCGATAGCCGCAAATCCAATGGTGGCCTTTGAGAGCTTTGGCGCCGCTTTCGAACAGCCCGGCGGGAGCGGAGGGCACTTGAAAATAAGTGGAATTGTCCGTTCCCAAAGGGCTGAGGACCGTCAGGTTTTGCCAGGGGAGCCGGGGGTGGGGTCTGCCCGTAACCCGGCAGAACCAAGCGCCCCCGTCGTTCCTCCAGCCACACGTGGTGTTTAGTTCCGGTCCGTACGGCTCGTCGATGCGACTGGTCAGATTCGTCGGGGACCAAAAACCGGAAAAGGCTTCCTGGTGGCCCGATTCGTTCACCCATGCCCATCGGGGCCCCTCGGCTGCGAGGCCGTCGATTTGGGTGGTGGGCACGGCGTAAGGGCTGCCGGGAGGCGGATGGTTGGCGTAGGTGAAGGTCCAGTTACAGACACTCGTGCCCAGGAAAGTCCCCCCCGGCTGGGTGCGTTTCAGACAGTACTGGCCTTGGGCTGGGTATTGTACCGGCCAAGGAGACGGCGTGCTTTCCTCTTCCCAGTAGGTGTCGTTCCCGACGGCGCCGTAACCGCTCACCAACCACTTGGGAGAGACGGGGAGGGAGGTCCACGGCCAGCTCTCCAGGCCCAGCGCCCCTCCGCACAGCCAGCAATTAGTGAGATTAAACAAGCGGGCGACGGAGCGGCCTAAAGCTACAAACTCGTTTGCCCCTTCTCGGCGAAGAGTTAAGGAGCCGACGCCATGCCGGGGATTGAGGGCGAAGAAAAGGGTTACCCAGAGCAGCTTGGGCGAGAGGGCGCGAGGCATCCTCAAAAACCGCAAGCGAAGCGACGGTCACCGCTGCGATGCGAAACGTGGAGGTACGCGCGGATCTCCCGGAGGGTCTGCAGCGGCGGCGTCTCCGGTGGGCCGCGCCTAGAGAGAGAGAAAACCAAGGAAAAAATCGCCCTCGGTTCGGCTCGGGAAGCGGGTTCGCTGTTACTAAAGAGGCGGGACAATCCATCCGTGGAATAATTACTAAAACGAGCCAAAAGACAGCATCGTTCACACCTCGAGGAAAGGTACGGAATGAAAAAGTTTCTAGGGTAGGACACGGCCGCAGCCGGGACGCCAGGAATCCACTCCATCTGCCTTTCCCTGGACGATATCGCTTGCGAAGCAACGCGGCGGGGGGACAACGACGACGACGGGGTGGGACGGAAATCCCAGGGCCGTCTCCTGGCCATAATCCAGCGGGTACGGGAAGGGGATGGTCCTACAGAACCGATAAGCCGCGTCCTCCCTACCCTGAGCCAAGGGGGCTGTCGAATTTCGACGCGACGCCGTCCTTCGCGCCCGCTTACGCTCCTGATTAATGGCATTTTAACGCCGAAAAAGCCACCTCCGTCCCGAAGGCTACCCGCCTCCCAAGGCGCGACCGCTCCTCCCGGACTCCGCACCCCCCATTTTTTTTTTTTTTTCGTAAAGCTCTACCTTTTAAACGTCAAGCGAGACGATTTCCCGCCAATCGCAACGAAGGTCTTGTATGACTAAAGGCGCTCAAACTCCACCTTGGAGGTTAAACCCCCCCCCCCCCAAAAAAAAAAAAAAACAGTATAAAAATAGCCCGGGAAAGGAGGGATACGGGGGAAGACGCCGTCGCGAACAAGTCAGGCCGTGCCAGTGCACGAGCGCGACCAGGCTGAAGGCGCAGCCCGCTATTAGCGTACCCGGCGTCCTAACGGCGTAATAAATTAAAGGCGGCTGGAGCGACGGTGGGGAATCGGGCGTCCCTCAGGATTTAAACCCAGCCGTGCCCAGCCTCCCCCCTCGGTGAGGAGCGTTAGAACGTCAAGGGAGGGGTTTATTTTCTGCCAAAGCTACTTCGCCCCCTTAACGCGATGCCATCTGGGATCGATTTGGCGTTCTCATGCCTCGGATACTTCTCGAGGGACGTGCTGGATGCAAGGGGACCCGTTGCGACAGTCGGCAGCTCTACCAGGCCCCGTTGTAACGTCAAGGTTTCCCGGGATGGGCCAAGCCAGGTGTCGCCGGGACTTGTGGTAGGGGCTTGTGGGCAAAATAGCTGTAATTTTTGGATGCCCATTTGCACCCACCCCCCCCCCCTTCCATCGACTATGACGGCTTCCCAAAGGCACCCGTCCCACCCGGATTCGCGGGGCTTGAGGTGGCCGTTGAGTGCGTTCCGCTATCCCATCGGCCTGAGGGTAACACGGAGCGCGGAATTCCCATCTTCCATCCCGACCCACGGAATTCCTGTCTCTTTCGCCCAGTCTTGGATGACTTTGGCGGTAAAGTGGGAGCCACCAGGTCGACTGCGGTTGCGGAGAGGCGTTAAACCACGGCATTAAACCGACGCGTAACCGCTCCAAGAGCCGTTCCCAATTCTCCGCCTCGCCATGCCAGGGGGCGAACGGGGCCAGCTCCCGGGCTGCGCCATTCCACGGGCAAGGCAGGGTTTCACGGGCCGGGTTGCCACATTCCCTTGTTTCGGAAAGGCACCACACCACAGCGCCAAGGCTTTAACGGCGCCTTCTCCCATGGCGCGGGGAGAGGCCCCAGCCCGCACCAGGCCTGACGCGATTTCCACCCCTACTAGTGCATAATATTTCCCGTTAGACCTTCGGAATGGGCCGACGCAGTCTATTTGCCGGGCATCCCGTAACCCTTTACCCGTTGGAACACGTAGCGGGTCATTTTTAAGAGGGCGTCTTGTTAACGGCGGCGGCCGCAGGCTGAGACACAAGCCGGGCAGTTCCCTCGGGTGACCGGCCAACCTCTCGTCTGAGCTTCCCGATAACGGGTCTTTGGCCCCTGGGTGCCCCCTTTTTACACGTAATCGCTCCAAGAGCCGTTCCCAGTTCTCCGCCTCCCCTCCGTCGTGCCAGGGGGCGAGCGGGGCCAGCCCCCGGGCTCTGCTATTCCATGGGCCAGCCGGGGTTTCAGGAGAATGTCCTGCCGCTTTTCTTTTTTGCCACGCGGGCAACAAAGGCCTCCCACCCATTCTGTTCCCCAAATGGAAGAGTGCGCCCTTTAAAACCAGCGGAAGAGGCACTACGGATACAGCCAGGGGAGGAAGATGGGAGCTTCGTGTTGGAAAACGCTCCACGGAGCCACCAATTCTCCCGCTTGGGCACCCCCTTCCCCGGCAGCGGCTGTTGTTTGCTCGGCGTCTATCCCTCGCACAACGGCGCGGTATTCCCAGGTTTGGCCTCCCCGCCCGGCGGAGGCGGCTGTAAACCCGACGTTTTGCAGTTGTTCTGAAAACAGGGCTGGGGGGGGGGGGGGGTGTGTTATCCTCCCCGTCTGGGGCCGCTTCCCCTGGAACAACGAAGTTCTTGGTAGCGCCTTCAAGACATCGCAAGAATGTTCTGTTTGCGCCTACCATTTCCACAGAATGGTTCAGGTTGGAAGGGACCTTAAAGGCCACCCAGTGCCCCCCCTGCCCTGGGCAGGGACACCTCCCACCAGCCCAGGTTGCTCCAAGCCCCGTCCAACCTGGCCTTGAACCCCTCCAGGGATGGGGCAGCCACAGCTTCTCTGGGCAACCTGGGCCAGGGGCTCCACCGCCCTCACAGCCAAGAATTGCTTCCTTACGAAGAAAGGCTGAGGGATTTGGGTCTTTTCAGTCTGGAAAAAAGGCAACTGAGGGGGGATCTTATCAACGCTGATAAATACTGACAGGGGGGTGTCAGGAGGATGGGGCCAGGCTCTTCCCAGTGGTGCCCGGGGACAGGACAAGGGGCAACGGGCACAAACTTGACCATGGGAAGTTCCATCTCAACATGAGGAGGATCTTCTTTGCTGTGAGGGTGGCAGAGCCCTGGCACAGGCTGCCCAGAGAGGTGGGGGAGTCTCCGTCTCTGGAGACATCCCAACCCCCCCTGGACGCGTTCCTGTGCCACCTGCTCTGGGTGACCCTGCTCTGGCCGGGGGTGGGACTGGGTGATCCCCAGAGGTCCCTTCCCACCCCCGTCACCATCCCTCTGCGATTCCACCGAGCGGGAGCCGAAAGCCCCCCCCCAGGCCCTCGGACGCCGCTCGCTGCGGCTCTATTGCTCCCCGCTGAGAGGAGCCACAGGGCGAAGGCGGAAGCGGAGGGCAGGCGGGGGGGAGGAGCAGTGTTAACGGAGCACAGCGAGAGGATAGTCACCGCCACAGGCCCGCGCGTCCCGGCGTCCCCCGTCCCGGCGGTCCGCGATCCCCCAGTCGCGACGGCGCCGCGGGTCGCGATGGCGGGAAGGCAACGCCCCCCCACCGCGCTGCTTTATAGCCTCGCTCGACTCCCTCGACCAATCCGCGTGCGGGTCGTTCCGAATCGGCCAATCAGCGCTCGCCACGGCCGCTGCGCGCGCGCTTCCTGCCCTCTTGCTCGGGCGGCGGTTGGTCCGGCGCAGACGGGGGCGGGGCCGTGTGCCAGAGCGAGGCTGGGGCGAGCGGCCTCCGGAGGCCTCACCGCGCCCGCTTAGGCCGCGGCGGGGCGGGTCGGTGTGTGGGGCTGTAGGGGGTGCGCGGGTCTGCCCTGGGCCTGTGGGGAGTTTTATACAGATACAAGCGAGCTTAGAGAGCGTTATTTTGACACCCCGGTCTCTCCCAGGGGTGGGGGGCGTGAGGGGCTGTGGGGCTGGCTGCTGTGGGGTGGGGAGTTCCCGTGGGGTGGGGAGTCCTGTGGGGCTGGCTCCTGTCTGTCGGGAGTGCTGTGGGGTGAAGGGCTGTGGGGCTGCGTCCCTTCTGTGAGGTGGGGTGTCCTGTGGGGCGAAGGGTTGCTGTGGAGTGTTTGCCGTGGAGCTGGGGGTCCCGTGGGGCTGGGTCCCTTCCATGGGGCAAGGAGCTGCTGTGGGGCAAGTGGCTGCTGCTGTGGGGCTGGGTCCCTTCTGTGGGGCAAGGAGCCGCCGTGGGGCTGGGTCCCTTCTGTGGGGCAAGTGGCTGCCGTGGAGCTGGGTCCCTTCTGTGGGTCTGGGTCCTTTCTGTGGGGCAAGGAGCTGCCGTGGGGCTGGGTCCTTTCTGTGGGGCAAGGGGCTGCCGTGGGGCTGGGTCCTTTCCATGGGGCAACTGGCTGCTGTGGGGCGGGGTTCCTTCTGTGGGGCAAGGAGCTGCCGTGGGCCTGGGTCCTTTCCATAGGGCAAGGAGCTGCCGTGGGACAAGTGGCTGCTGCTATGGGGCTGGGTCCCTTCTGTGGGGCAAGTGGCTGCCGTGGGGCTGGGTCCCTTCTGTGGGTCTGGGTCCCTTCTGTGGGGCAAGGAGCTGCCGTGGGGCTGGGTCCCTTCTGTGGGGCAAGGAGCTGCCATGGGGCAAGTGGCTGCCGTGGGGCTGGGTCCCTTCTGTGGGGCAAGGAGCTGCCGTGGGGCTGGGTCCCTTCTGTGGGGCAAGGAGCTGCCGTGGGGCTGGGCCCTTTCCGTGGGGCAAGTGGCTGCTGCCGTGGGGCTGGGTCCTTTCCGTGGGACAAGGAGCTGCCGTGGGTCTGGGTCCTTTCCGTGGGGCAAGGAGCTGCCGTGGGGCTGGGCCCCTTCCGTGGGGCAGGTTTCGGGGGGGGGGGGGGGGGGGGGGGGGGGGGGGGGGGTGTCCGTGCCCAGGGGGCGGGTCCTCCCCGCCGCCAGGGGGCGCGCTGGGGCGTGGGCGTGGCCTACGCGCCCCTTCCCATCGTGCCCCGCGCGGCGGGGCTATAAAAGGGCGGCGCGGCGCGGGGTCCTCCGGGGTGCGGCGGCGGCGGGGGCGGATGGTGCTGGGGAGCGGGGAGGGCCGGGAGGGGGTTGCGGGGGTGCGTGTGGGGTGTATGTGGTGCGCGTGTGGTGCCGCCAGCCCGCCCCCACGCACACACACACACACACTTTGTTTTTTACACGTTGATCTTATTCGATCGGCCGGGCCGGACCGGGCCGAGGTGAGAAGAAACGTCGCCGCGAAGCCCCCGGGGCGCTGTGCGGCGGGCGGCGGCGGGCGGGATGAGTCGATCAGATAGGCGAGGCCTCGGCCCGTGAGCGCCCTGCGATTCTGACCCGCCGCCGACACCGACCGCCGGGCTGGGGAGGGGGACGCGAGGCCCCCGAACGCGCCCCCACACACGGGGACCGTCAGCGCTTTCCCCGGGCCGCCGGGGGCTCCGCGCCGGGGGGTGGGGGGGGGGGGGGGGGGGGCCTGCCGTGCACCGGGCCCTGCGAGCTCCCTGGGAGCTTGGCACGGGGCTGTGCGAGCCCTGCGGTGCGCAAGGGCCGTGCCCAAGGGCCGGTGAGCCCTGCGCGGGGCTCTGCCGGCCCCCGTGGGGCACAACGGCTGCGCACGAGGGGCTGTGAGCTCCCTGCGAGCTTTGCACGGGGCTGCGGGAGCCCTGTGGGTGCACAAGAGCTTTGCACCAGGCCTTGTGAGCTCCCTGCCACACGTGTGAGCCCTGCACGGGGCTCCCCCAGCCCGGCAGCGTGCAAGGGCTGTGCACGAGGGGCTGTGAGCTCCTTGTGAACTTTGCACGGGGCTGTGCGAGTCCTGTGGTGCACGAGAGCTTTGCACCAGGCCCTGTGAGCTCCCTGCAAGCCTGGCACAGGGCTGTGCGAACCCTGCGGTGCACAAGAGCCGTGCACAAGGGGCTGCGAGCTCTGCACGGGGCTCCCCCAGCCCGGCAGCGTGCAAGGACCATGCACCAGGCCCTGCGAGCTCCGTGCAAGCTCTGCAGGAGGCTGCGCACGAGGGGCTGCGAGCTCTGTGGGAGCTTTGCACGGGGCTGTGCAGGCCCTGTGGGTGCACAAGAGCCGTGCACCAGGCCTTACGAGCTCAGTGCAACGCGAGTGAGCACTGCACGGGGCTCCCCCAGCCCGGCAGCATGCAAGGACCGTGCACCAGGCCCTGCGAGCTCCGTGCAAGCTCTGCAGGAGGCGGTGCACGAGGGGCTGTGAGCTCCCTGCGAGCTTTGCACGGGGCTGTGCGAGCCCTGTGGTGCACAAGAGCTTTTGCACGAGGGTCTACGAGCTCCGTGCGAGCTCTGCACGGGGCCGTGCCAGCTCTGTGGTGCACAAGAGCTTTGCACGAGGGTCTGTGAGCTCCCTGTGGGCTGTGCACGAGGGTCTGTGAGCTCTCTGTGGGCTGTGCACGAGGCCGTGCGAGCTCCATGCAATGTGTGCAAGCTCTGCACGGGGCCGTGCCAGCCCTGTGGTGCACAAGAGCTTTGCACGAGGGTCTACGAGCTCCGTGCGAGCTCTGCACGGGGCCGTGCCAGCCCTGTGGTGCACAAGAGCTTTGCACGAGGGTCTGCGAGTTCCCTGTGGGCTTTGCACGAGGGTCTATGAGCTCCGTGCGAGCTCTGCATGGGGCCGTGCCAGCCCTGTGGTGCACAAGAGCTTTGCACGAGGGTCTGTGAGCTCCCTGTGGGCTGTGCACGAGGCCGTGTGAGCTCCGTGCAATGTGTGCAAGCTCTGCACGGGGCCGTGCCAGCTCTGTGGTGCACAAAAGCTTTGCACGAGGGTCTGCGAGCTCCCTGTGGGCTTTGCACGAGGGTCTATGAGCTCCGTGCGAGCTCTGCACGGGGCCGTGCCAGCCCCGCGGGGCGCAGGAGCCGGTGCACGAGGGCGCACGATGGCCGTGCCCCACGAGAGCTTTGCACGGGGCCGTGCCGGCGCTGCGGCGTGCGAGGCCCCGCGAGCGCCGTGCACACGCCTGTGAGTGTCCCCCCCCGGGGGTGCCGCGGCCTGGCAGGAGGACGTTGCACCGTGTCCGTCTTCCCCCCCCCCCGCCCCGGGACACCCATGGGTGACACCCCGGCTGCCGGTGGTGACAAGGGGACACCACGGAGCCCGGCCACCTCCCCACGCCACCGTGTCCCCAGCCGTGTCCCCGTGCCACCGGTGATGTCCCCGTTGCCGCCATGGGCACAGGCGCATCCCCACCCCGTGGCCGTGTCCCGCCACCCCCCCCCGTCCCCACGGTTCTTGCCGGTGTCCCTGTGCCACCGCGGACTGAGCAGCGTGTCCCCGGTGTCCCCCGTGTCCCCCATATGCCCTGTTGTCCCCATGTCCCCTGTTACCGGGGTCCTTCCCGGTGCCGGTGCACGGGGGTGGGGTGGGAGGGGAGCGGTTCCCGGGGTGATTCCCGGTGCTGATCCCGGGGTGGGACACCCGAGGCCGTTCCTGGGATAACGTTCCCCGGGGTGATGCCCGGTGCCATTCCCGGTTCCGTTCCCGGGGAGGGTACCCGGTGCCGGTGCCTTTCCTGGCGATACGTTCCCGGGGGTTCCGTTCCCGGGGGGTGGTGTCCGGGGCCGTTGCCGGAATAACATTCCCGGGAGTGCCGTTCCCCGTGCCGGTTCCCGGTGCCATTGCCGGAATAACGTTCCCGGGGTTACCGTTCCTGGTGCCGGTGCCGGGGATGATGCCCGGGGCCGTTCCCGGGGCCGTTCCCGGGGTCGTTCCTGGTGGTTCCATTCCCGGGGCGATGCTCGGTGCCGGTGCCGGGGGTGGTTCCCGGTTCTGTCCCCCGGGGTTCCGTTCCTGGTGCCGTTCCCGGTAGTTCCGTTCCCAGCAGTGATGCCCGGTGCCGTTCCCGGGGGTGGTTCCTGGTGCCGTTCCCAGTGGTTCCGTTCTCGGTGCCATTCCCGGTGGTTCCGATCCCAGGAGTGATGCCCGGTGCCATTCCCGGTGGTGCCGTTCCCGGGGCCGCTCCCGGGGATGGTTCCCGCTGCCGTTCCCGGTGGTGCCGTTCCCAGGGGTGATGCCGGGGCCGTTCCCGGGGATGGCTCCTGCTGCCGTTCCCGGTGGTGCTGTTCCCGGTTCCGTTCCTGGTGGTTCCGTTCCCGATGGGGGCCGTTCCCGGGGTGATGCCAGTGCCGTTCCCGGGGGTGGTTCCCGGTGCTGTTGCCGGTTCCGTTCCGGGGGTCGTTCCCGGTGGTTCCGTTGCCGGCGGTGCCGTTCCCGGTGCCGTTGCCAGGGATGGTTCCCGGTGCCGTTCCCCGGGGATGTTCCCCGGGGATGGTTCCCGGGGTGATGCCCGGTGTCCTTCCCGGTACCGTTGCCGGTGGTTCCGTTCCCGATGCCGTTCCCGGGGGTGGTTCCCGGCTCCGTTCGTGGTGGTGCCGTTCCCGGTGCCGTTGCCAGGGATGGTTCCCGGCTCCGTTCCCGGTGGTGCCGTTCCGGGCTGATGCCGTTGCCGCGGGGGGGGGGGGGGCGGGGGCAGGTGGCGGCAGGTGCGCGCGCGGGGCCGGGCCGTTGGCGGGGGGCGGGGCCGCGGGGCCGGTGCCCGCACGGGGCCGATCGTTGCCGTCGCCGTCGCTGCGCCGCCATGGCCGGTACCGGCACCGGTACCGGGGTCCGGCGGGCGCTGTTAGCGCTGTGTCTGGCCACCGCCGTTACACCGGGACTTACCGGGGAACGGCTCCACGTCTGCAAGGAGGTACCGGCACCGGGAGACGACGGCGGGGGGGGGGGGGGGGGGGGGGAAGGGACGACGACACCGGTAAATACACCCCCACGGTGGATAAAACCGAACCCGGGGGATGCGCGGCTGGTCCCGATGGGATGCAGAGGGGGGGTCCCGGTGGCACCGGGGCAGGTCTCTGGGGAGGGGGGGGGACTGGTCGGCCCCCTGGGGGGTCGGGGGGGGGGGCTTTGCCCCCCCCCCCGACCCCCCAGGGGACCGACCAGTCCCCCAGGGGCTTCTCAGCCAAGTGGTGAAATCGGGGGGGGGGGGGGGGGACGACGACAACGACACCTTGGGGACACCGGTGTCCCCCCCGCCAGGTCCAAAATTCCCCCCAAATTTCACTCCCTGAGCTCCTTCCCTCTCCCCGTGTCGTGGCCCCCCCCCAACACCCCCAATCTGTCCCTATGTCCCCCCCCCGCCTGTCTCTGTCCCTGTCGTCCCCCCACCCACCCCCCCCCAATCTGTCCCCAGCCGCTTTTCATCTGGGCCACTAATTTTTTTATTTTTTTATTTTTTTTTTTATGCCGTGATCCAATTTTTTTTTTTTTTGGGGGGGGGGTGGCGTTTCTGTCTTTTTTTTTTTTTTTTTCCCTTTTTTTTTTTTTTTTTTTTTTGGCTGGAAACAATAGACGGGCGGTTGGCACGGCTTGTCCCCATCCCTGTCGCCCCCCCCCCCCCCCCCCGATGGGGACAGACCCTTTCCCTCCGTCAGGCGGAGCGGGGTGACAGTGACAGCCCCCACCCCCACCCCCCTTTCCTGCTGCGGGGGCCGAATTGGGTCGATTTATTGAGCTTTTGAAAGAAAAGTGGCGCTTTTTTAGGAAGGGGGGCGATTAATAGCGCTCGTTACAGCCACGTGCCGGGGGGGGGGGGGAAGTTTGGGAAGAGGAAACCCCCCCCCCCCAGCTTCTTCCCAAGGGAATCCCTCGGGAACAAGAGCGACGGTGGGGTGCTGGCAGCGGGGGTCACCCCGTGTGTGTGTGTCCCCCCCCCCGGCGTCGTGGCGGTGGGCATCCTCCTCCGCGTCCCCATCCCGGGGCCGGGGCTGGGAGTTTGGGGCTGCCTGTACCCGGGTTGGTTGGGGTGAGGGGGGGGGGGGGGCTGCAGGCCCCTGTGTGTCCCCATTATTATTCCCCCCCCACACCCCCCCCCAAAAAAAAGCCGCCGTTTCCAGCTGCCGGGAAACATCAAAGAGTTGTTTTCTCGCCAACCCGCCACGCTCCGCTGGGTGCGGGAGCACGAAGCCGCGGCGCCCGGCTCCAAACTGAACCCCAGGGATGCTGCAGCGGAGTTGGGGGGGGGGCTGCAGCATCGCTCCCTCACCCCCAACCCCCCCACACCCCCCCCCCTTTCGCCCTACCCGGGGCATTAACGGCATTGGCCGCCCCCGCCATCGCCTCCTCGCCGGCCTTGAGCCGGGCCTGGCTTGGCGGCAGTTGGCAACACCGGGGGGGGGGGGTGTGTGGTGTGTGTGGGGGGGTCACGGTGCCCTGCTCCCCCCCCCCCTCCCAGGCTGCTCCAGCATCCATCTGGGCCCCCCCCAACCCTCCCCGCCAACCTCCGCCCCGGGCAGGACGGAGGATCCGGGTTGTGCCAAGGCGGAGGTTCAATGAGCGGCACGTGGGGGCCACGCCAGGGCAAACAGCGCCGGGACGGGGTGTCAACCCCCCCCTCTCCCCCCCCCCAACACTTCGAGGCGGTGTGGGGGGGTGGGACACGGGGACATGGGGTTTTAGACCCCCCCACGGCTTCCCCGGGTGCCTGCGCTGCCCCGGCCCGTGGAGGGGGTCAGGGAGGTCGCGGGCAGGTGTCTGTGGCCTGGGTGACCCCCCCCACCCCCGGGGTTTGGCATGGCCGGGGGGATGTCGTGGAGGGGCGGGGGGGGTGGTGGGGGGGGTGTCATCCTACTCAGCACCCCCCCCAACCAGGCATCCCGCTGCCCCCAGCATCCCCCCAGCCCCAGCAGCATCCCCTGGGACCCCAGCGGCCCCCTGGTCTGAGCACCCCCCGTCCCCAGTATCCCCCCCCCCACCCTGAGCACCCCCCCACCCCCAGCAGCCCCCCCCACCCTGAGCATCCCCCCTCCACCCCGAGGATCCCTCTGGTCCCCGGTGTCCCCCCACCCTGAGCATCCCCCCTTGTCCGCAGCACCCCCCCCCGCTCTGGTCCCACCCTGAGCGTCCCCCCACCCTGAGGACCCCCTGCCCCCATCACCCCCCCCACCCTGAACACCCCTCCCCACCCTGAGGATCCCCCTGGTCCCCATCACCCCCCCCCCCACCCTGAGCATCCCCCCTCCGCCCCGAGGATCCCTCTGGTCCCAGCATCCCCCCACCCTGAGCAACCCCCCCCCCAACCCCAGCACCCCCCCCCCACCCTGAGCATCCCCCTGGTCCCCGGTGTCCCCCCACCCTCAGCATCCACCACCCCCAGCATCCCCCCCACCCGCAGATCCCCCCACCCTGAGCATCCCTCTGGTCCCCAGCACCCCCCCACCCTGAGTACCCCCTACCCCCATCACCCCCCCACCCTGAGCACCCCAGTCCCCAGCATCCCCCTGCTCTGGTCCCACCCTGAGCATCGCCCCCCACCCCCCCCCCCGAGGATCCCCCTGGTCCCCAGCACCCCTGAGCACCCCCTGCCCCCAGCACCCCCCCACCCAGAGCATCCCACCCCCCCCACCCACCCCAGAGGATCCCCCTGGTCCCCAGCATCCCCCTGTGCTCTGGTCCCACCCTGAGCATCCCCCCCCCCCCTCAGATCCCCCCCCCCCGAGCATCCCCCTGGTCCCCAGCACCCCTGAGCACCCCCTGCCCCCAGCACCCCCCCCACCCTGAGCATCCCCCCACCCCACCCCCGTGGATCCCCCTGGTCCCCAGCATCCCCCTGCTCTGGTCCCACCCTGAGCATCCCCCCCCCTCAGATCCCCCCACCCTGAGCATCCTCCCCACCCCGAGGATCCCCCAGTCCCCAGCACCCCTGAGCACCCCCCACCCTGAGCATCCCCCCCCCCGCCCCGCCCTGAGCACCCCCTGCCCCCAGCACCCCCCCGACCCTGAGCATCCCCCCCCCCCCGGCCCCGCCCTGAGCACCCCCTGCCCCCAGCACCCCCCCGCTCTGCTCCCACCCTGAGCATCCTCCCACCCTCAGGATCCGCCCCCCCCCCCTCCCCGAACACCCCCTGTTCCCCCCCCCATCGTCCCCTCCACCGAGCACCCCTGGCATGACACCGAGCAGCCTGGAGGAGCCGATGCTGGGGGGGGGGGACACCGTGGGACAAACCAAAACCACCGGTGCCAGAGGCGGCCGGGCACAGGCCGGGGGTGGGGGGGCAGCCCTTATTTGTGAGGGGGGGGCCGCGACTCCCCCCCCCCCGTGTGTTTTTCCCTTGCAGTCCGAGTACCACTACGAGTACACGGCGTGTGACAGCGGGGGGGCGCGTTGGAGGGTGGCCGTGCCACACACGCCGGGGCTCTGCACCGGCCTCCCCGACCCCGTCAGGGGCACCGAGTGCTGTAAGGAGCTGGGGGGGGACGGGGGGGGGGCACACACACACATGGGGGGGGGGTGTTGGGAAATGAGGGCGAGGGGTTTTTTTTTTTGGGGGGGGGGGGGTGTGCCTGGGATCCTCAGCATCTTCAAGACCGGGGTCGCATCCTGCCTGGCGCTCGCTGCGGAATTGCCTAAAATCCCAAAATTTTTTTGGGGGGGGGGGGGATTTTGCCTTGGTGCCGTGGGGGCTGCGCAGGGATGGGGGATCCCAGAGCCGTCGGGTGCCTCCGGGATGCCATGGAGGGGATGGAAACCACCCCCCCCCCCCAGCCTTTAGGGGGGTCGCATCCTGCCTGGCCCTTGCTGCGGAATTGCCCAAAATCCCAAATTTGGCGGGGGGGGCGGGGGGGGATGGGGATTTTGCCTTGGTGCCGTGGGGCCGCGTGGCGATGGGGGATCCCAGAGCCTCTGGGATGCGATGAAGGGGATGGACCCACCCCCCCCACCCCCCCTCCCCCACAGCCTTGGGGGGGGGTCGCATCCTGCCTGGCGCTGGCTGTGGAATTGCCCAAAATCCCAAATTTTGGGGAGATTTTGGCCTTGCTGCCCTGGGGTCGCGCAGGGATGCTCGGGATGAGGGATTCCAGAACCGTCGGGTGCCTCCGGGATGCCATGGAGGGGATGGAAACCATCCCCCCCCACCCCCCCCCCCCCCCCCCGAGCCTTGGGGGGGTCGCATCCTGCCTGGCGCTGGCTGTGGAATTGCCCAAAATCCCAAATTTTGGGGGGGGATGGATGGAATCCCCCCAAGCCTTTGGGGGTGCCCCATGGCTCTGCAGCACCCTTCGGATTTTGCCTTGGTGCCGTAGGACCGCGGAGGGATGGGGGGAATCCCAGAGCCGGTCGGGGGGGCGCCTCCGGGCTGCGATGGCTGGGGGGGGGGGGGTGTGGGGTGGGGGGGGGGCCATAGGGGTGCCCTTCGGCAGCATCCTTCGGCGCGGGGTGAGAGGGATGCTGGGGATGGGGGATCCCGGACCCCGCCGGTCCCTCCGCTAGCGGGGAGCGCTCCCAAAAGCGGAGCCGAGGATGCTGAGGCCGAAGCAGCGCCGGGACGGGGTTTTGGGGGGGGGGGGGGACACCCCGGTCTTGACGACCCCCCCCCCCCCTCCACCTCCTCGTCGCAGCTTTCTCCTGCAAGGCGGGGGAGTTCCTGGACATGCAGGCGCAGGCGTGCCGCCCCTGCGCCGAGGGCAGCTACTCGCTGGGCACCGGCGTCCGCTTCGACGAGTGGGACGAGGTGCCCCACGGCTTTGCCAACGTGGCCACCAACCTGGAGGTGGACGAGGCCTTCGGGGACGCCGTGGAGAACTGCTCCGCGTGAGTCACGCGTTTCTCCCACCCCCCCCCCCCCAACCTTCCACACCGCCGGCTCGTCCCCGTTAACGGAATTGGAGGGGGGGGGGCGGGGGTGTCTCGGCCAACCTGATGGTGACCAGGATGGGTGCGGTGACGCCACCGATCCCCACCTGCCGGTTGTACCGGGAGCCCCCAGTCCCTCCCATCACCAGTTGTACTGGGAGCCACCAGTCCCTCCCATTGCCGATGGTACTGGGAGCCGCCAGTCCCTCCTGTGGGTTGTACCGGGAGCCGCCAGTCCATCCTGCCGGTTGTACTGGGAGCCACAGATCCCCCCTACTGGTTGTACTGGGAGCCACAGATCCCCCCTACTGGTTGTACTGGGAGCCACTGATCCCTCCTGTAACTGGTTGTACTGGGAGCCACCAGTCCCTCCTGTGGGTTGTACCGGGAGCCACTGATCCCTCTTGCTGGTTGTACTGGGAGCCACCAGTCCCTCCTGTAGCCGGTTGTACTGGGAGCCACCAGTCCCTCCAATAGCTGGTTGTACTGGGAGCCACCGATCCCTCTTGCTGGTTGTACTGGGAGCCACCAGTCCCTCCAGTAGCTGGTTGTACTGGGAGCCACCAATCTCCCCTGCTGGTTGTACTGGGAGCCACCGATCCCTCTTGCTGGTTGTACTGGGAGCCACCAGTCCCTCTGGTAGCTGGTTGTACTGGGGGCCACCAATCTCCCCTGCTGGTTGTACTGGGAGCCACCAGTCCCTCCGGTAGCTGGTTGTACTGGGAGCCACCAATCCCTCCTGTGGGTTGTACTGGGAGCCACCGATCCCTCTTGCTGGTGGTACTGGGAGCCGACAGTCCCTCGTGCTGCTCGTACTGGGAGCCACCAGTCCCTCCCATTGCCGATGGTACTGGGAGCCGCCAGTCCCTCCTGGTTGTACTGGGAGCCGCCGAGCTGCCCCAGCTCTCCATTCCCCCCGCGGTGTCCCCAAACCCCCCGTGTCCGACGCCACCTCCCTGCTCCGCCCGGGGACCGTCCCCTCCGTCCTCATCCCGGCCGCCGCCGCGGGGTTCAGGGCCGGTGAAGGAGCCCGGGGGGGGGGTCGGTGTCACCCGCCGCAGGTCGACGTGGGTGCCGCTGGGGGACTACGTGGCCTCCAACACGGACGAGTGCACGGCCACCCTCATGTACGCCGTCAGCCTCAAGCAGTCGGGCACCGTCTCCTTCGAGTACATCTACCCCGACAGCAGCATCGTCTTCGAGTTCTTTGTAGGTGACTGGGGGGGGGGGGGTTTGGGGGGGTGGGGGGCGGCGGGGGAATCCCTGGGGACACGGGGACCGGGATGGGTTGCTGCCACGCCGCTGGGTGTCCGTAGCACCCCGTTTCCCCCATCGTCCCCCTCGTCGCCCTTCCCCGGGAGGCTGTGCCGGCAGGGCGCCGCGGGGGACCGGCGTGGGGACGCACGGCAGTGTCATGTCCCCCGTCCCCCCCCCCCGCCCCGGTGGCGGGACCCCCAACCCCGTGGGAGAGGGAGCAGCCAGGGGACTCCCCTCGCCTTTGTGCCACGAGCCAGAGCCTTTATTTGCCACCGTGGCCCTTCGATGGGCACCGGGAGCCACCAAACCCTCCCATCGCCGGTTGTACTGGGAGCCGCCAGTCCCTCCTGCCAGTTGTACTGGGGGTGGTGGGGGGGGTGTCCTTGGGGACGTGGCGGGGGGTCCCTGGGGGTCGCCGTCCTGACGCCGGCTCCGCAGGTGCAGAACGACCAGTGCCAGCCCACGGTGGAGGAGTCGCGCTGGATGCGGACGACGGAGAAGGGCTGGGAGTTTCACAGCGTGAGTGCGGGGGGGTGACACGGCGCAGCCCCCCCCCCAGGTCCCTTGTGTCCCAGTTGTACCGGGAGCCACCAGGCCCTCCCATCACCAGAGGTACTGGGAGCCACTGGTCCCTCCTGCCGGTTGTATTGGGAGCCACCAGTTCCTCCTGTAGCCGGTTGTATTGGGAGCCACCAGTTCCTCCTGTAGCCGGTTGTATTGGGAGCCACCAGTCCCTCCCATCACCAGTTGTACTGGGAGCCACCAGTCCCTCCCGCCGGTTGTACTGGGAGCCACCAGTCCCTCCTGCTGGTTGTACTGGGAGCCACCAGACCCTTCCATCACCAGTTGTACTGGGAGCCACCAGTCCCTCCTGTAGCCGGTGGTACTGGGAGCCACCAGTCCCTCCTGCTGGTTGTACTGGGAGCCACCAGTCCCTCCTGCTGGTTGTACTGGGAGCCACCAGTCTCTCCCATCACCAGTTGTACTGGGAGCCACCAGTCCTTCCTGCTGGTTGTACTGGGAGCCACCAGTCCCTCGTGTAGCCGGTGGTACTGGGAGCCACCAGTCCCTCCTGCTGGTTGTACTGGGAGCCACCAGTCCCTCCCATCACCAGTTGTACTGGGAGCCACTGGTCCCTCCTGCTGCTTGTACTGGGAGCCACCAGTCCCTCCCATCACCAGATGTACTGGGAGCCACCAGTCCCTCCTGCTGGTTGTACTGGGAGCCACCAGTCCCTCGTGTAGCCGGTGGTACTGGGAGCCACTGGTCCCTCCTGCTGGTTGTACTGGGAGCCACCAGTCACTCCCATCACCAGTGGTACTGGGAGCCACTGGTCCCTCCTGCTGGTTGTACTGGGAGCCACCAGTCCCTCCCATCACCAGTTGTACTGGGAGCCACTGGTCCCTCCTGCTGGTTGTACTGGGAGCCACCAGTCCCTCCCATCACCAGATGTACTGGGAGCCACTGGTCCCTCCTGCTGGTTGTACTGGGAGCCACCAGACCCTTCCATCACCAGTTGTACTGGGAGCCACCAGTCCCTCCTGTAGCCGGTGGTACTGGGAGCCACCAGTCCCTCCTGCTGGTTGTACTGGGAGCCACCAGTCCCTTGTGTAGCCGGTGGTACTGGGAGCCACCAGTCCCTCCTGCTGGTTGTACTGGGAGCCACCAGTCTCTCCCATCACCAGTTGTACTGGGAGCCACCAGTCCTTCCTGCTGGTTGTACTGGGAGCCACCAGTCCCTCGTGTAGCCGGTGGTACTGGGAGCCACCAGTCCCTCCTGCTGGTTGTACTGGGAGCCACCAGTCCCTCCCATCACCAGTTGTACTGGGAGCCACTGGTCCCTCCTGCTGCTTGTACTGGGAGCCACCAGTCCCTCCCATCACCAGATGTACTGGGAGCCACCAGTCCCTCCTGCTGGTTGTACTGGGAGCCACCAGTCCCTCGTGTAGCCAGTGGTACTGGGAGCCACCAGTCCCTCCTGCTGGTTGTACTGGGAGCCACCAGTCCCTTCCATCACCAGATGTACTGGGAGCCAGTGGTCCCTCCTGCTGGTTGTACTGGGAGCCACCAGACCCTCCCATCACCAGTTGTACTGGGAGCCACTGGTCCCTCCTGCTGGTTGTACTGGGAGCCACCAGTCCCTCCCGTTGCCGTGTGTCCCCCCCCCAAGGAGAGGACGCTCCATGAGGTCGCGGCGGGCGGCAGCCGGTGCCGTCGGGTCCCTCGGCTCCCCACCCACGGGTGCCAGCCCCCCTCCCCAGCAGCGGGACCACCCTTCCCCGCTCCCCCCCCCCCTCCACCCCCACCCCCCAACCCCTCAACGCCCCCCCCCCCCCAACCCCCCCAACTTTGGCAGGTGGAGCTGAGCCGCGGCAACAACGTGCTGTACTGGCGGACCACGGCGTTCTCCGTCTGGGCCAAGGTCCCCAAACCGGTGCTGGTGAGGAACATCGGCATCACGGGTAGGGGGGGGGGGGGCGCAGGTTGGGGTGTGTGGGGGGGTGTGTGGGTGTGGGGGGGGTGTGTGTGTGTGTGGGGTCTCCCCCCAATGGCTCCCCGCCCCCCCACCCCGGGCCTGAGCACCCTCCCGCCTCCAGGGGTGGCCTACACCTCCGAGTGCTTCCCCTGCAAACCCGGCACCTTCGCCCCCGCCGCCGGCTCCGGCTCCTGCCAGCTCTGTCCCCCCGACACCTTCTCCGGCAAAGGGGCCACCGTCTGCCAGCCCTGCGAGCCCGCCGCCTACGCCGGTGAGAGGGGGGAGGCCGCGGCCACCACCTTGTCCCCCCCCCCTCAGCCAGGTTCCCCCCTCCCCTTGTCCCCTCAGCCGGGGGTGGCAGCCGGGTCCCCTCCCCTTGTCCCCTCAGCCAGTCCCCTCCCCTTGTCCCCTCACCCGGGGGTGGCAGCCAGGTCCCCTCCCCTTGTCCCCTCAGCCAGTCCCCTCCCCTTGTCCCCTCAGCTGGGGGTGGCAGCCGGGTCCCCTCCCCTTGTCCCCTCAACCGTGGGTGGCAGCCATGTCCCCTGCCCTTGTCCCCTCAGCCAGGTCCCCTCCCCTTGTCCCCTCAGATGGGGGTGGCAGATGGGTCCCCTCCCCTTGTCCCCTCAACCGTGGGTGGCAGCCAGGTCCCCTCCCCTTGTACCCTCCGCCACAGGTGGCAGCCGGGTCCCCCCCACTTGTCGCCTCCCCTTGTCCCCTCACCCGGGGGTGGCAGCCTCATCCCCTGTCCTTGCCCCCTCGCCCGGGGGTGGCAGCCAGGTCCCCCCCCACTTGTCCCCTCAGCCAGTCCCCTCACCTTGTCCCCTCAGATGGGGGTGGCAGATGGGTCCCATCCCCTTGTCCCCTCAGCCAGGTTCCCCCTCCCCTTGTCCCCTCACCCGGAGATGGCAGCCAGGTCCCCTCCCCTTGTCCCCTCAACCACAGGTGGCAGCCATGTCCCCTGCACTTGTCCCCTCAGCCAGGTCCCCCCTCCCCTTGTCCCCTCAGCTGGGAGTGGCAGCTGGGTCCCCTGCCTTTGTCCTCTCAGCCAGCTCCTCTCACCTTGTCCTCTCAGTCAGGGGTGGCAGCCGGGTCCCCTCCCCTTGTCCCTTCACCCAGAGGTGGCAGCCGGGTCCCCTGCCCTTGTCCCCTCACCCGGAGATGGCAGCCAGGTCCCCTTGCCTTGTCCCCTTAACCGCGGGTGGCAGCCATGTCCCCTGCCCTTGTCCCCTCAGCCAGGTCCCCTCCCCTTGTCCCCTCACCTGGAGGTGGCAGCCGGGTCCCCTTGTCCCCCCCCAACACCCTGTCCCCAGGGAAGGGAGAGCTGATGCGAGGGACAAGGGCGACCCGCCACCCCTTGGCGGGTTGGGGCCACGGGCGTCCCGCAGGTGACAGGGCGTCCCGTGGGGACGTGGGTGATGTCGTGTGTGTCCCCCCCGCGGGGTTACTGACCACACCGTGTCCCCCGCCATCGGCAGAGCCCGGCTCGGCGTCCTGCAAGCCCCGGCCGCCCTGCACCGACAAGGATTACTTCTACACCCACAGCGCCTGCGACGCCCGCGGGGAGGTACGGCCTTGGCGGGGGGGACACACACACACACATGGGGGGGCTGGCTGTCCCCCGTGTCGTGTCCCCTCCCCGGCTCACCCCCTTTGTCCCCTCTCCCACCCCGGCCAGACCCAGCTGATGTTCAAGTGGGCAGAGCCCAAAATCTGCAGCGAGGAGGCGGCGGGGGCGGCTCGGCTGCCCCCCTCCGGGGTGAAAACCAAGTGCCCCCCCTGCAACCCCGGCTTCGCCAAGGGCAACGGCAGCGCCTGCCAGCCCTGTCCCTACGGCTCCTACTCCGACGGCTCCGGTAAGGACGTCCCCGATGTCGTCCCCAAGGGGTGACCGGGGCACCCAGAGCTGCTGGGAGGAGGTGGGTGCCACCCCAGTGCAGGATTGTCCCCTTCTATCTCCACGGCTCCAGTAAGGACACCCCCATAATTGTCCCCAAGGGGTGACCGGAGCACCCAGGAGGTGCCAGGGGGAGGTGGGTGCCACGCCAGTGCAGGGCTGTCCCCTCCTGTCCTCATGGCTCCAGTAAGGACGTCCCTGTCATTGTCCCCAATGGGTGATCGGGGCACCCAGAGCTGCCGGGGGGAGGTGGGTGCCACCCCAGTACAGGGCTCTCCCCTCCTGTCCCCATGGCTCCAGTAAGGACACCCCCATAATTGTCCCCAAGGGGTGACCGGAGCACCCAGGAGGTGCCAGGGGGAGGTGGGTGCCACCCCGGTGCAGGATTGTCCCCTCCTGTCCCTACGGCTCCAGTAAGGACATCCCTGTCATTGTCCCCAAGGGGTGACCGGGGCACCCAGAGCTGCCGGGGGGGGGGGGGGGGGGGAGGTGGGTGCCATCCCGGTGCAGGGCTCTCCCCTCCTGTCCCCATGGCTCCAGCAAGGACATCCCTATAATTGTCCCCAAGGGGTGACCGGGGCACCCAGGGCTGCCGGGGGGAGGTGGGTGCCACCCCGGTACAGGATTGTCCCCTCCTGTCCCCATGGCTCCAGTAAGGACATCCCTGTCATTGTCCCCAAGGGGTGACCGGGGCACCCAGAGCTGCCAGGGGGCAGTGGGTGCCACCCCGGTACAGGATTGTCCCCTCCTGTCCCCATGGCTCCAGCAAGGACATCCCTGTCATTGTCCCCAAGGGGTGACCGGGGCACCCGGAGCTGCCGGGGAGTGGGGGGAGGTGGGTGCCACCCCGGTACAGGATTGTCCTCTCCTGTCCCTACGGCTCCAGTAAGGACGTCCCTGTCATTGTCCCCAAGGGGTGACCGGGGCACCCGGAGCTGCCGGGGAGTGGGGGGAGGTGGGTGCCACCCCGGTGCAGGGCTGTCCCCTCCTGTCCCCAGGCTGCCTCAGCTGCCCGCCGGGCACGGAGCCGGCGCTGGGGCTGGAGTACAAGTGGTGGAACGTGTTGCCCCCCAACATGGAGACCACCGTCCTCAGCGGCATCAACTTCGAGTACAAGGGGATGGCAGGTAACGCCGGGACACTGTCCCCTCGCCGTCCCTTCCCCGCGGGGACAGCCGGGGACCCCGCTGAGCCCTCACCCTGTCCTGGCAGGCTGGGAGGTGGCCGGGGACTACATCTACACGGCGGCGGGAGCCTCCGATAACGACTTCATGATCCTCACGCTGGTGGTCCCCGGCTTCAGGTGGGGTGGGGACCAGCGCCGGGATGTCCCCAGGGAGGTTGCTGGGGGCGGGGGGGGAACGGGACGGGGACGGGGACGGACGACACAGCGGCATGGGGCAGAGCCCGGCAGCGTCCCCAACGCCGTCCCCACGCCGTCACCAGCCCCCCGAGCCCGGTGCCGGAGGACGCGGAGAGCAAGGAGGTGGGCAGGATCACCTTCGTCTTCGAGACCGTCTGCAGCGTCAGCTGCGAGCTCTACTTCATGGTGGTGAGTCGTGGGAGGAGGAGGGGGGACGACGAGGACGACGTCAACGCAGCGGGTTTGGGGCGGGGGGTTGGTGTCCCACCGTCCCCCCGTGTCCCCGCAGGGCGTCAACTCCCGCACCAACACGCCGGTGGAGACGTGGACGGGCCCCAAGGGGAAGCAGTCCTACACCTACGTGGTGGAGAAGAACGCCACCATGAGCTTCACCTGGGCTTTCCAGCGCACGCCCTACCACGAGGCGGTGAGGGACGGGGCCGTCCCGGGCGGGTGACAGGATCTGACCCCTCTATGGGTGACGCCAACCCCCCCCCCGGGTGGAGGGTGACACCGTGCGGGATGACACCAGCCCCGCCATGGCCATCCCGGGTGGGTGACACTGTGTGGATGGGTGATGCCAACGCCTCAGCTGTCCCCAGGGAGGTGACATGGCCCCCCCATGGCCATCCCGGGGGGGTGACACTGTGTGGATGGGTGACGCCAACCCCTCAGCTGTCCCCAGGGAGGTGACATGGCCCCCCCATGGCCATCCCGGGTGGGTGACACTGTGTGGATGGGGGATTCCAGCTCCCCAGCCGTCCCCAAGGAGGTGACACTGTCCCCCCATGGCCATGCTGGGTGGGTGACAGGGTGGGTGATGGTATCTGACCCTGGGTGGGTGACACTGTGTCAATGGGTGATGCCAGCTCCCCAGCTGTCCCCAAGGTGCTGGCACTGTCCTCCCGTGGCCATCCTGGGTGGGTGACGGTATCTGACCCTGGGTGGGTGACACCGGGCCCCCCATGGCCATCCTGGGTGGGTGACAGGGTGGGTGACAGCATGTGGATGGGTGATGCCAGCTCCCCAGCTGTCCCTAGATAGAGAGGTGACACCATCTCCCCGTGGCCATCCTGGGTGGGTGACAGTATCTGCCCCTGGGTGGGTGACACTGGGCCCCCCCATGGCCATCCTGGGTGGGTGACACTGTATAGATGGGTGATGCCAATCCCTCGGCTGTCCCCAAGGAGGTGACACTGTCCCCCCACGGCCATCCTGAGCAGGTGACAGGGTGGGTGACAGGGTGGGTGACAGTATCTGACGCTGGGTGGGTGACCCTGGGCCCCCCCACGGCCATCCTGGGTGAGTGACAGTACGTGGATGGGTGATGCCAACCCCTCAGCTGTCCCCAAGGAGGTGACACCAGCCTCCATGGCCACCCTGGGTGGGTGACACTGCGTGGATGGGGGATGCCAGCTCCCCAGCTGTCCCCCAGCGGGGCGGGCTGTGGGCGGGCGGGTGACGGTGACGGTGACAGGTGTTCTCGGTGCCAGGGCCGGCGCTACACCACCGACGTGGCCAAGCTCTACTCCGTCAACGTCACCAACGTGCTGGGAGGGGTGGCCTCCTTCTGCCGGCGCTGCGCCCCCGAGCCGGCCGGCTCCTGCGCCCCGTGTCCCCCCGGCCACGCCGTGGAGCGCGGCTCGGGCGCCTGTCGGCCCTGTCCCCCCGGCACCTACCTGCGGGGTCACCCCTCCGACGGGACCCCCGCCTGCCACCCCTGCGGCCCCGGCACCCGCAGCAACCAGGTGACCGGCCCCGCGTGTCCCCCGGGGGCGCGGGGGGGGGGGATGTCCCCATGGGGGATGCCAGCTGTCGTCGTCCCCCCCCAAAATGGGTGATGCTGTGGGACCCGGAGGGGTGACACCAGCCCCTCCAGCCGAGGTGTCCCAGATGGGTGGCACCAGCTGGCTCCAGGAGGGTGACACCAGCCCCCCCCCACCCCAACCCCATCATGGGTGGGTGACACCAGCTCTTCTGGCCATCCCGGGTGGGTGACACTGTCTGGGTGGGTGATGCCAATCCCCAGCTGTCCCCAGGGAGGTGACACCAGCCCCCCGTGGCCATCCTGGGTGGGTGACAGGGTGGGTGACGGTATCTGACCCTGGGTGGGTGACACTGGGCCCCCCCGTGGCCATCCTCGGTGGGTGACACTGCGTGGATGGGTGATGCCAGCTTCCCAGCTGTCCCCAAGAAGGTGACATTGTCCCCCCATGGCCATGCTGGGCGGGTGACAGGGTGGGTGATGGTATCTGACCCTGGGTGGGTGACACTGTCCCCCCCATGGCCATCCTGGGCGGGTGACACTGTGTGGATGGCTGATGCCAGCACCTCAGCTGTCCCCAAGAAGGTGACACCGGCCCCCCCCGGCCATCCTGGGTGGGTGACAGTATCTGACCCTGGGTGGGTGACACTGTCCCCCCCACCATGGCCATCCTGGGCGGGTGACAGGGTGGGTGACGGTATCTGACCCTGGGTGGGTGACACTGGGCCCCCCCATGGCCATCCTGGGTGGGTGACAGGGTGGGTGACGGTATCTGACCCTGGGTGGGTGACACTGGGTGGGTGACACTGTCCCCCCCATGGCCACGCTGGGCGGGTGACAGGGTGGGTGACACTGTCCCCCCCATGGCCATCCTGGGTGGGTGACACTGCGTGGTTGGGGGATTCCAACCCCTCAGCTGTCCCCAAGAAGGTGACACCAGCCCCCCCATGGCCATCCTGGGCGGGTGACACTGTGTGGATGGGGGATTCCAGCCCCCCCCAGCCGTCCCCAAGGAGGTGACACCGTCCCCCCGCCATGGCCATGCTGGGCGGTGACAGGGTGGGTGACAGATCTGACCCCGGATGGGTGCCACCACCACCACCACCCCCCCCCCAACCCCGGGCTGTCCAACGGGCGACGCCAGCCCCCCCCCGCTGTCCCCAAGGGGATGATGGCAGCCCCCCCCCCGGGTGACCCGCTGCGTCCCCGTGGGGGTGACGATGCCACCTCCCGTCCCCAGCTCCGCTCCCTCTGCTACAACAACTGCACCTTCTCCCTGCCGCTGCCGGGCCGCGTCCTGCGCTACGACCTCTCGGCGCTGGCCCCCGCCGTCGCCTTCGCCAGCGGCCCCAGCTTCACCGCCAAGGGCCTCAAGTACTTCCACCACTTCAACCTCAGCCTCTGCGGCCACCAGGTGAGGCCGGCGGGCACGGGGAACGGGCTAGGGACTTCTCCCAGCACGGGGAGTGGGCTAGGGACTTCCCTGGGCAAGGGGAATGGGCTAGGGACTTCCCTGGGCACGGGGAACGGGCTAGGGACTTCTCCGAGCACGGGGAGTGGGCTAGTGACTTCTCCCAGCACAGGGAGTGGGCTAGTGACTTCCCCGGGCACGGGGAACAGGCTAGTGACTTCTCCGAGCACGGGGAGTGGGCTAGTGACTTCACTGGGCATGGGGAGTGGGCTAGGGACTTTCCTGGCACGGGGAACGGGCTAGTGACTTCTCCGAGCACGGGGAACGGCCTAGTGACTTCCCCAGGCACAGGAATGGGCTAGTGTTTGCCCCTGACACGGACACCGGGCTAGTGCCTGCCCTGGGCATAGACATCAGGCTGGTGACTTCCCCAGGCATGGGAATGGGCTAGTGACTTCCTCAGGCACAGGAATGGGCTAGTGCCTGCCCTGGGCACAGAAACCAGGCTAGTGACTTCCCTGGGCACGGGGAATGGGCTAGCGCCTGCCCCTGGCACGGACACCAGGCTTGTGCCTGCCCTGGGCACAGACACCGGGATGGTGACTTCCCCAGGCACGGGAATGGGCTAGTGACTTCCCCAGGCATTGGCACTGGGCTAGTGACTTCCCCAGGCACGGGCGCCAGCATAGTGACTTGCCCGGGCACAGGCACCAGGCTAGTGACTTCTCTGGGCACAGACAGTGGGCTAGTGACTTCCCAGGGCACGGGCACCGGGCTAGTGACTTCCCTGGGCACGGACACCAGGGTGGGTGTCCCAGGCTAGTCACCAGGCTAGTGACTTCCCTGTGCAGAGGAATGGGCTAGTGACTTTCCTGGGCACAGGCAGCAGGCTGGGGGCTTCCTCAGGCACGGGCACTGGGCTGGTGACTTCCCCGGGCATGGGAACGGGCTAGTGTTTGCCCTGGGCACGGGAAGGGGCGGGGGGGGGGGTGACTTGGGGATGGGAACGGGTGTGCGCACACGTATGTAGGGCAAACACGCGTGTGTGTGTGCGTACAGAGGGCAAACACGCGTGTAGGTCACCACACACACAGACACACACGCGTGTGCGATCACCACACACAGACACACGCGTGTGCCATCAACACGCACACAGACACACACGTGTACGATCACGGCACACACACACGCGTGTGCCATCACCACACACACAGACACACACGTGTGCTGTCGCTGCACACACAGACACACACGTGTGTGGTCACCGCACACACAGACACATGTGTGTGCCATCAACATGCACACACACGCGTGTGCTGTCACTGCACACACAAACACACGTGTGCGGTCACCACACACACAGACACACATGTATGCGGTCATTGCACACACAGACACATGCGTGTGCCAGCACCACACGCACACGTGTGCCATCAACATGCACACAGACACACACGTGTGCGGTCACCGCACACACAGACACACGCGTGTGCCGTCACCACACACAGAGACACATGTGTGGGCCATCAATGTGCACACAGACACACGTGAGTGCAGTCACCACACACACACAGACACACGTGTGTGCCGTCACCATACACACACGTGTGCGGTCATTGCACACACAGACACACGTGTGCAGTTGCCCCCCACACACACACGCGTGTGCGATCACTGCACACACAGACACACACGTGTGCCGTGGCTGCACACACAGACACATGCGTGTGCGGTTATTGCACACACAGACACATGCGTGTGCCATCAACGTGCACACAGACACACACATGTGCCATCACCACACACACACGTGTGTGTGCGGTCACCACACACACAGATACACACGTGTGCAGTCACCACACACACAGACACACGCATGTGCGGTCATTGCACACACACACATGCGTGTGTGCGGTCACCACACACACAGACACACATGTATGCTGTCATTGCACACACAGACACATGCGTGTGCCAGCACCACACACATACGTGTGCCATCAACATGTACACAGACACACACGTGTGCGGTCGCCCCACACACACACACGCGTGTTCCATCACCACACACACAGACACACGCATGTGCTGTCACCGCACACACAGACACACACGTGTGCCACCACCCCCCCACACACGTGTGTGCCATCACCACACACACAGACGCATGCGTGTGCCATCACCACACACACAGACACACGTGTGTAGGTCACCGCACACACAGACACACGCGTGTGCCATCACCACACACACAGACACACGCGTGTGCCATCAATGTGCACACAGACACACGTGTGTGTGGTCACCGCACACACAGACACATGCGTGTGCCATCACCGCACACACAGATACACGTGTCTGTGGTCGCCACACACACACGTGCGTGTGCGGTCACAGCACACACAGACACACACATGTGCAGTTGCCACACACACACACGCGTGTGTGCTGTCACCGCACACACAGACACACGCGTGTGCGGTCATTGCACACACAGACACGCGTGTGGCATCACCATGCACAGACACACGTGTGTGCAGTCACCACACACACAGACACACGCGTGTGCGGTCATTGCACACACACACACGCGTGTGGCATCACCGCGCACACAGACCCACGCGTGTGCGGTCGCCGCAGGGCAGGAAGATGGCCTCCTGCAGTGACAACGTGACGGACGCGCGGCTGCCGGCGGGCGAGGGGCCCGCGGGGCGGGTGGTGACGGCCCACGTCTGCCAGTCCCTGCTGGTGCCCCCCGACGTCATGGGCTACAAGACGGCCGTGTCCTCGCAGCCCGTCAGCCTGGCCGACCGCCTGCTGGGTGAGCGGGGACGCCGCGGGGGGGCTCCGGAGTGTGTCGTGTGTCCCCCCCCCCCCCCAACACACACACACCCCTCCCCTTGGGACCCCGGTGGCACTGGGACGCTCCGGTGGGTGGCACTGGGACACCCCACTGGGTGACACTGGGACGCCCCGCTCTCCCCGCAGGCGTCACTGCCGGCTCCACGCTGGACGGCGTCACCTCCCCGCCCGAACACTTCCCCCCCGGCCACCCCGACCTGCCCGACATCGTCTTCTTCTTCAGGTGACGAGGGCGGGTGACGGGGAAGGGACAGGGACTCTGCTGTGTGTCCCCCCCCTACCCCTCGCTGAGTCCCCTTTGTGTGTGTGTGTCCCCCCCCCTCGCCCCGGGCAGGTCCAACGACGTGACACAGCCCTGCAGCGGCGGCCGGGCCACCGCCATCCGCCTGCGCTGCGACCCGCTGCGCCCGGGCACCGGCACCCTGGCTGTCCCCAGGTCGGTGGGGACACTGCTAGGGACCGGGTTGGCTTTGGTGGGGGTTGTGGGGGGGGGACGACACAGCATCCCCCCCCAAATCCAGTCCCCTCCCAGGGTGACACCCCCCCACTCCTGCCATCCCGTCCTCACCTCGCTTGGGGACCTCTGGGTGCTCCGCTTCGGGGTGTCCCCCGCTCTGGGGGTGTCACCGCTGGCTGAGCCCTCCCCCCCGCCCCCCCCAATTTTTTTTTTTTTTCTCCCCCCCCCCCCCAGCAAATGCCCCGAGGGCACCTGCGACGGTTGCACCTTCCACTTCCTCTGGGTGACGGGTGCTGCGTGTCCCCTCTGCTCCGACGCACACTATCGCCCCATCCTCGGCGCCTGCCTCGGCGGCGTCCAGGTAGGGGAGGGGAGGGGAGGGGGGGGGGGGTCCCCATCCTATTCCCCCCCCCCCCCCACTAATCCCCCCCCCATCATATTCACCCCCCCCCCGAATTTCTTCCCCACCCCCAGAGCACCACCTCCATGTGTCACCATCGCTCGGGGCCAGACGCCATGGGGATGGGCTTGGGGGGGGGGGGGGGGTGTCCCCCATCCTATTCACCCCCCCATCTTATTCCCCCCCCCAATTCCTCCCTCCCAATTCCCCCCCCATCCTATTCACCCCCCCATCTTATTCCCCCCCCCAATTCCTCCCTCCCAATTCCCCCCCCGCCCCCATCCTATTCACCCCCCCACCAATTTCCTCCCCCCCCCTGCCCCGGAGGACCACCTACTTGGGTCACCATCGCTCGGGGCCAGACGCCACGGGGATGGGCTTGGGGAGGGGGGGTCTCCCATTCTATTCAACCTCCCCCCCCCAGTTCCCCCCCCCCCCATCCTATTCACCCCCCCAATTTCCCCCCCCCCCACCAAGAGGACCACCTACAAGTGCCACAATCGCTTGGGGCCAGACGCCATGGGGATGGGCTTGGGGGGGGAGGGGGAGGTCCCCCATCCTATTCACCCCCCACCACCTTATTCACCCCCCCAATTCCCCCCTCCCAATTCCCCCCCCCCATCCCATTCCCCCCCCCACCAATTTCCCCCCCCCCCCCGGAGGACCACCTACTTGTGTCACCATCGCTCGGGGCCAGACGCCACGGGGGTGGGCTTGGGGAGGGGGGGGTCCCCCCATCCTATTCACCCCCCCCCATCAATTCCACCCCCCCCAGAGGAACACCATTGCTCAGGGCCTGACGCCACGGGGATGGGCTTGGGGAGGGGGGGCACCCCATCCTATTCACCCCCCCCCAGAGGAACACCATCGCTCAGGGCCTGATGCCACGGGGATGGGCTTGGGGAGGGGGGGGGGTCCCCCCATCTTATTTCCCCCCCCCAGTCCTCCCCCCCCCGCCCCGCCTCAGAGGACCACCTATATGTACCGCCATCGCTCAGGCCCAGACGCCACGGGGATGGACTTGGGGAGGGGGGGTTCCCCCATCTACACACACACACACACACACCCCCCCCATCAATTATTCCCCCCCCCCCCCCAGAGGACCACCTACGTGTGGCGGGAGCCGCGGCTGTGCCGGGGGGGGCAGGAGCTGCCGGCTCAGAGGCTGAGGAGCTGCCGGAGCGGGGATTTTTGGCTGAAGGTGGGAATCTCGGCCGGCACCTGCGTCGCCGTCCTGCTGGCCGCCCTCGCCGCTTACTTCTGGAAAAAGAACCAAAAGTGAGACCCCGGCACCGGGATTTCGGAGGGGATGCCGGGGTGGGAGGGGTGGGGGGGGTAAATGCCATTGTTGTGTTTTCCCCCCCGCCCCGGCTAAGGCTGGAGTATAAATACTCCAAACTGGTGATGACGGCGGCGGCCAAGGAGAGCGAGCTGGCGGCGCCCGACAGCTGCGCCATCATGGAGGGGGAGGACGCCGAGGACGAGCTGCTCTTCGCCAGCAAAAATTCCCTTTTGGGCAAAATTAAGGCCTTGGCCTCGAAGGTAAGGACGGGGACGCATTTCCCCCCCCCACGCCCCCCCACCCCCCCGCCTCCTCCACGAGCTACCGCCGTGGGCCTTGCCTCAGTTTCCCCACCCCGGGGGCGAGTGGGACACAGACGGAGTGGGGGGGGGGGGGGTTCGTGGCACTGACGCCGACGCTCGCCGCAGAGGACGCCGGACGGTTTCGACTCCGTCCCGTTGAAGACATCGTCCGGCAGCGCCGCCATGGAGCTGTGACAGGGACGGGGTTGGGGGGGTGGGTGGGGGGGGGCCCACCGTGCCCACCCCCGCTCCCCTTCCCCCCTCCCCCCCCCCCTCCAACGTGGCCTTAGGGACCCGCTTCGGACCGGAGCTTCGTTACGGCTTTTGTACGTGTGTGTGTGTCCCCCCCCCGCCCCCGCAGTGTCCCCCCCTCCCCTCCTCAGCCCAGAAATGCCAAATACAGGTGTGGGGTTTGTACGGCGGCTCCGTGTCACCCCCCCCGGCCCCCCCGGCACCGGGACAGAGCCGGGGGGTCAGCGTGGGCCCGCCAGACCTGGGGGGGGGGGGGGGTGTGTGTGTGGGGGGGGTGTGTTGTGTGTGCGCACACGCTCATCGCACAGGCGTGTGCGGGGCGTTTGTGTGTGGGGATGTGTGTGCACACGCGTGTGTGTGTGGGGGGGGGTGTAGGCGTCGGGGGGGGTGTGCACACGGGCGTGCACGGGGGTGTCAACGCGGGGACGCGTGTGCACGCGCACGTGGTTGGGCGGTCACGCGGGGACGCGTGTGCACGTGGGTGGGTGTTCACATGGGGACACGTGTGCACACGCGTGTGCGCATGCCTGTGGGTGGGTGTTCACCTGGGGGGGTGTGTGTGTGTGCACACGCGTGTGTGTGTACACGTGGGTGGGTGTTCACGTCGGGGGGGGTGTGCACATGTGTGGGGGGGTGTTCCCGTGGGGATGTGTGTGCACACACGTGTGTGTGTGTGCGCGCATGTGGGTGGGTGGGGGGTTGCGTGGGGACACGCGTGCACGGGTGTGTGTATGCACGTGGGTGGTCACGGGACGCGTGTGCACACGCGTGGGGGGGGTGGGGGTTCACATGGGGACGCGCGGGCACACGCGTGGGGGTGTGCGTGCGGGTGGGTGTTCACATGGTGACACGTGCACACGCGCTGAGGGATGCGTGTGGAGGGGGGGGGCGGGCGCGTGCACACGCGTGTGCGAACCGTGGCCGTGGCACGGACGCCTCCTGCGCTGCCGTCACGGCACGGGGTGAGGAGGTGAGAGCCCGGTGGCCCATGGCTGGGCCGTGCCGTGCCATGATGTGCCAGGCCACAATGTGCCGCGCCAGGCCGTGCCGGGCCATGCCATGGTGCTCCAGGCCATGTCATGCCGTACCGTGCCGTGCCAGGCCATGCCGGGCCATGCCGTGTCACGCCATGCCGCACTCTGCCATGCCAGGCAACGCAAAGCAATACCATGCCACGCCGTGCCAGGCCACCATGCCATGCCATGCCAGGTGATGCCAGGCCACACTGTGCTGTGCTATGCCATGCCATGCCGTGCCACACCGTGCCATGCTATGCCATGCCATGCCAAGCAATTCCGTGCCATGCCGTGCCAAACCATGCCAGGCCGCCATGCCAGGTGATGCCGTACCATGCTGTGCCATGCCATGTCATGCCATGCCGTGCCATACCTTGCCATGCCAGGCAATGCCAAGCAATTCCATGGCATGGCAGGGCACAGCGTGCTGTGCCATGCCGGGCCGTGCTGTGCCATACCATGTCAGGCCACCGTACCAAGCAATGCCGTGCCATGCCAGGCTGTACCATGCCAGGCCACGCCATGCCAGGTGATGCCATGTCATGCCAAGCAATGCCGTGCCAGGCCACACGGTGCCATGCCATGCCAGGCGATGCCGTGCCATGTCAAGCAGTGCCGTGCCACGCCAGGCCATGCTGTACCATGCCAGGCCATGCCATGCCACACCAGGTGATGCTGGGCCATGCCATGCCGAGCAATGCCATGACATGCCAGGCCAGGCCATGCCACACCACACCAGGTGATGCCATGCCATGCCAGGCGATGCCGTGCCATGCCAAGCAGTGCCATGCCAGGCCAGGCCACGCTGTACCATGCCAGGCCATGCCATGCCAAGCAATGCCGTGCCATGCCAGGCCAGGCCATGCCACGCCACACCAGGTGATGCCATGTCATGCCATGCCAGGTGATGCCGTGCCATGCCATGCCAGGCCACGCCATACCATGCCAGGCCATGCCATGCCATGCCATGCCACGCCACACTGTGCCGTGCCGTGCTGTGCCAGGCGAGACGTGCCACAGCCCGGCTCCAGCCCCGTGCCCCCCCTCTCCCTGCCGGGGCTCGCGTGGCCACCGGCACGAATGGACCAATTTGGGCGATTCTACCCCAAAGCGGGCGCCCCCAGCACGGCGTTTCCCGCCGCCGCCGTGGCACACGGGTCAGCGCGTGTCCCCATGTAGGGCATGCCGGGGGTCCCCGCGCGCGGCCTCGCCCCCGAATCCCCTCGCTCCTGCAGACCCCGGGGTGCCCCGGCGTGGGGGGGGGTGCCAGCCCCCTGTACCCCCCCTGGCCCTTCCCCAGCCCTTTTTACAGGGTTCTCCGCGTTTTCTAAGCGGTGCCAGGGGATCCGCACGTCCCGGCACCCAATAAAGATGGATCTTTGTGACCCCTGCCTGGACGCCCCATCTCGGGGGGGGACGGGGTCCTCGCATGGCGGTGGCGGGGGGGGGGGCACCCAGGACCCCTTCGGGAGCCCCCCAGGGACCAGATGGTGGGGATGGTGGGGGGCTGCTCCTGTGGTGGGGGACGGACACCCCAACCTGGCCTTCCCTGGGGGGGGACACGTCCCAGGGTGTGTCCCCCGATGGGGGCCGGTGCTTGGGGGGGGGGGACACTGCCGCTGGTTGGGGAGCCATGGGGCGTTGTGGGGTGCCATGGGGTGTTGTTCTGGGGCACTATGGGGTGTTGTAGGGTGCCATGGGGTGTGTGGGGGAGCCATGGTGATGCCATGGGATGTTGTGGGGTGCCATGGGGTGGGGTGCCATGGGGTGTTGTGGGGCACCATAGGGTGTTGTTGGGAGCCATGGGGTGTTGTAGGGTGCCATGGGGTGTTCTGGGGCGCCACGGGGTGTTGTAGGGTGCCATGGGGTGTTGTGGGGAGCCATGGGGTAGGGTGCCATGGGATCTTTTGGGGTGCCATGGGGTGTTGTAGGGTGCCATAGGGTGTTGTGGGGTGCCACGGGGTGGTGTTGTGGGGTGCCATGGGATGTTTTGGGGTGCTATGGGGTGTTGTAGGCTGCCATGGGGTGTTGTGGGGTGCCAGGGGGTGGTGTTGTGGGGCGCCATGGGATGTTTTGGGGTGCTATGGGGTGTTGTAGGTGTTGTGGGGAGCCATGGGGTGTTGTTGTGGGGCGCCATGGGATGTTTTGGGGTGCTATGGGGTGTTGTAGGTGTTGTGGGGAGCCATGGGGTGTTGTTGTGGGGCGCCATGGGATGTTTTGGGGTGCTATGGGGTGTTGTAGGTGTTGTGGGGAGCCATGGGGTGTTGTTGTGGGGTGCCATGGGATGTTTTGGGGTGCTATGGAGTGTTGTAGGCTGCCATGGGGTGTTGTGGGGAGCCATGGGGTGTTGTAGGGTGCCATGGGGTGTTGTGGGGAGCCATGGGGTGTTGTTGTGGGGCACCATGGGATGTTTTGGGGTGCCATGGGGTGTTGTAGGTGTTGTGGGGAGCCATGGGGTGTTGTTGTGGGGTGCCATGGGATGTTTTGGGGTACCATGGGGTGTTGTAGGGTGCCATGGGGTGTTGTGGGTCACCATGGGGTGTCGTGAGGTGCCACGGGGCGTCGTGGCCTACCACAGGCAGCCCTGGCGATGCCATGGAACACAGCGGGGGGGGGGGGAAACGGGGGGACGACGACCCCTGGGGACACCGGTGGGGGGGGAAGACGACGACACCGACATACCTGGGGGGCGTCTGGTGACATCCAGGGTGACACAGGGACCCCCGGGGTGGGGTGAGGGGGGGGGGACGCTGGGGCCTGGTTGCGCCGCCCGCCCGCCCGCCAGGGGGCGCTGTCTGTGGAGAGGCGCCGTCCGGCGCCTCTCCACAGACAGCGCCCCCTGGCGGGCGGGCGGCGCCGCATGCGCCGTTCCCGCCTTTCCCCGCGCACGCGCAGTGGGCGGGCGGCCGCTGACAGGAGGAGGAGGAGGCGCCGCCGCCGCCGCCGCCGCTGCTGCCGCCGCCATCATGGTGCTGGACCTGGACCTGTTCCGTTCCGACAAAGGCGGCGACCCCGCCATGGTGCGGGCCATGCAGCTCAAACGCTTCAAAGACCCGGCTTTGGTGGACGCGCTGGTGCGGGCCGACGGAGCTTGGAGGAGGTGTACGTGAGGGGGGGGGGAGGACGGGGAGAAAGGGCAGGGATGGAGGGGCGGGGAGGCTGAGGGGACCTGGCACCCACCAGGGGCTCGGGGACCCCCTAAGGGGGCATGTCACCCCTTCCCACCCTCCTCCCCCACCCCCAGAGGGGTCCCAGGCCGGGCATGGCCCTTCTTACACGCCCCGGGGGTGGGGATCCCTCTCAGCGCCCCCCCCCCCCCCCCAGGCCTGCTGGCCTGGCCCCAGGTGATGCACACCCCCCGCCCCCCCATCTCCGCCCCCTCAGGGATGGAGGATGTCTCAGGGGGTCCTTCTCATCCGCACACACCCCCTTCCCCGCCCAGGGCTTGGAGCCTGTCCCCAGAGTGATCCCCAAACCCCTCACCAAGGCGGGGTGACCTTGCGGGGTCCCTCCTCCCCAGCCCCGGGGGGGGTCCTTCCCACCCCCCTCCCTAGCCCTGGGGCATCTCTTCGGTGGATCTTTCCCCTCCGGGGCTGGGGGATCCCTGCGGGGGGTGTCACACCCCTCACCCCCTTCCCGAGGGCTGGGGAGAGGTTCTCCCGTTGGATCCCCCTCCCCACCTCCCTTTCCCCCTCCCCAAGCCTGGGGGGCAGATGCTCGGTGCGGGTCCCCCTTGTCCTGCGTGTGGATCCTCACCGGTGATGCAGCCCCACCGGTGATCCGCAGGGATCCGCTCCTGCCGCACTGCCGCAGGATCCAGCCGGGCAGGGACGGGGGTCCCGCATGCTGCCACCCCCCATCTTGAGCGTAAACCCGTACCCGGGCGGTTCACGGGGGGCAGGAGCAAAGGCCCCATCACCCCCGGCCGTGGCGGGAGGTCGGGCCGCAGGAGCTGCCGTCCATCCCCGTTGCTGGGTGCCCGCCGCGGAGGAGGGTGCGGTGGGAGGCGAGGAGGGCTGGGTGCCTCAGAAACCCGCCGTTCCCAGGGCACCCCAGTCCCCCTCGCCGCCGCCACGGGATGAAAGAGGCACCTTTAAAACACTCTTTTAATCCCATTGCCTTGATGTGCATGAGCCCAGCCCTGCTTAATCACGCCCGGCGCGTCCCCTGGCTCTGGCCGTGCCGTCATCACCGCTTTAATTTTATCCGAGCGTCTTTCATCCCACAGGACCAGCCGGCTTTCCAGGCCGGTGGTGGGGGCTGCGCCCCAGCCCCCTCCCCGTGGGGCCCCATCCCGTCCCGTCCCGGCGGCAGTGGGTGCTGCGGGGTGGGTGCGCTGGCGCGTTACCGGGAGGCACGGGGCTGGCAGGACGCTCTGGCGAGCAGCCGGCTGATGCAATCCGACGTCTGCCGGTGCCGTGAGGTCTGTGGGAGGCTGCCAGGGTGGTGTTTGCCATGTCCCGTTCCCTGGCTCTTATCCTGCTGTGTGTCCTGACTCTGGATCATCCCCGCGGGTCTGATCCTGCCTGCGGATGGGGGTGTCACCCTGGTGGGGTGGCACGTCCCTGGCGTCGGTGTGTTTCTGATTTGGGCTGTCCTGCCAGGAGGGGTTGGCTGTGTCCTGGGCTCTGCCCTTCCCAGCACTGGTGTCACCAAGGGGGTCCTCCCTGGTCCCCTCATCGAACTGCCCAAATCTCATCGCTCTGGCCCTAAAGCCCTGGATCCGCTCAGCCCTCGGTGGCCCCAGGGGTGGGGGTGGGGGTCCTGGTGGGGCTGTGGCCCAGTGCAGCATCACTCGGGGTGTTTTCAAATGACACCCGTGCTCCCCACATCTCTGCCCCACATCACACCAGCCCCACACTGTGCTCTCACATGGTCATACCCTCCCCCTTCCTTCCAAAATGCCTGGGACTGGTGGCGTTGGGCATCCCTGCAGCTGTCGTCCCCTCTCCTGCTCCTGCCTGAGGCTTCGTGGCCCCCCTCGGTGCTGGATGGGGATCCCGGCCCCGCTCTCACTCGCGCGGCTGGCTGACGGCTCCCTCCCCTCTGCTTTCCAGGCAGGTTTCGTGCCGATAACTTGAACAAGCTGAAGAACCTGTGCAGCAAAACAATCGGAGACAAGATGAAGGTGAGGCACGAAGGCAGACGGTCCTGGCAGCGATTCACTGGTGGGACATTACTAACCGGTGGCATCTCCCCCAGGTCTCTGCTCTGCAGGCCTCTCCCTCCCTCGCATCGTTGAGGAATGTTTTTACCCTGGAGCTTTGCTCTTTAATCCTGCTGGGATTTCTTTTACCTCCTGCTACAGAAAAAAGAGCCTGTGGGGACAGACGAGTCTGTGCCGGAGAGCGCACAGAACCTCGATGAGCTCACGGCCGACGTCCTAGGGGTGAGTCTGATCCCGTCTCCCCCCACTGAGTGGATGGGCCACCCAGTTTGTCCAGAGCTTTGCCTGTAATCGCCCAAGTTGTTGGCGTGAGGTGCCCAAAACCCCAGCACCGGCTGAGGGGGTCTGCCTGACCCCCAGCACCGGCCGAGGGGGGACTGCCTGACCCCCCTGCCTGGAGGATCCCTATTTCCCTCCGTCCCACACACTAGTAACCAGCTCTGTCTCGGTGCCCTTCATCTAAAGACTCTCCCGCGCTTCCCTGGGGGATCTGAGCAGCCTCAGTCATTACGTGTCCTCTGCGAGTCCCTTCCTCCCTGCCTGTTCCCCTTCCCAGTTCGTTAACTGTGATGTTTAATGAGCGTGGCGCTGGCCGCCTTTTGCTGCCATGGGAGCTGACTGCTCCCCCTTGTCCCTGCTGAGCGCTGTGTGACGCCGTAGCCGGCTCCGTCCCTTTCAGAGCCTGACTTATGTCGGTCCTTTGTCCTCTGGGGCTGTTGTTTGATGTGTTCAGTCCATGGTTTCGCTCCAGAAGCCGTGGCGGTTGGGCGAGGGGCCGTGATTAGCCGTGCTCGGCTGCCAGCCCCCTCTCCCCGGGGCTTTCTTCCCTTCCCCGCCTCACCTGGGTCCCCGCGCAGGCTCTGCAGGTCTCCCAGATCAAGAAAGTCCGTCTCCTCATCGACGAAGCCATCCTCAAGTGCGACGCCGAACGCCTGAGGCTGGAGGCAGAACGTTTCGAGAGCCTGCGGGAGATCGGGAACCTCCTCCACCCCTCGGTGCCCATCAGCAACGATGAGGTAGGGACAAGAGCGCGCCGGGGGCCGGCTGCGCCGCTTCATCAAAGCCAGACAACTGCCAGCAAGCGGGGGCTCGCTGCGGGGAGGTCCCCCCAACCCCAGAGCAGCGGGCGGTGAATGAAATCTGCATGACAAGACAGTGTTTCCTGCCGGGAGCAGACAAAGAGCAGCTCAGACAACGCTGGACACGGCCATTGTTGGGGGGATACATGGGAAACTCGCTTCCAGCCGGGGGCTGGGATCTCCCTCCCCTGCCTTCATTCATCCACCAGGAATATTTGGCTGGGGGAACACAATTGGGCCGGGCCGGCTGCCAAGTGGCCGCATAATAAGTGACCGGCCGGGATCACGACTGGGATTCCGGGCTCTGTAGTGTGGGATCCCAAACTGGGCCCGGTGCAATGCAGAGACTGGTGTTGCCGCAGCCCTTGGGAGCTGAGGTGATGGGTCGTCCTCCCCTCGTCTCCTTCTCTCCGTCTTTGTGCAGGACGCGGACAACAAGGTGGAGCGGGTCTGGGGCGACTGCAGCTGTAGGAAGAAGTATTCCCACGTGGACCTGGTGGTGATGGTGGACGGTTACGAAGGAGAGAAGGGGGCCGTCGTGGCGGGCAGCCGGGGCTACTTCCTTAAGGTGCGCGCCCGGACCCTCGCGGGGGGCACGGAACCCATGGGAGCCGGAGGGAGAGCTGAGGGAAACGAGGGGGGTCGGGGGTCCTCCTTCCCTGCGCTGAGCTGGCTTCGGTGACGGGAGCCTCCACGCCAGCGCGAGCTTGTGACGAGCTGGGTCATGGCGTGGGATGGACGCGCTGCTGCTGCCGCCGTGGCCTGGGCACCCTCCGGATCTGGCATCCCTGGAGCTGCCGTGGGCTCTGTGTGTTCCCAGACCCGCTCAGCAAGAAGGGATGGCAAAGTGGGGCGTGTGCGTGTGACAGGTGGTGCCTTCCCTTGTCCCCCAGGGTCCCCTGGTGTTCCTGGAGCAGGCCCTGATCCAGTACGCCCTGCAGAGCCTCCGCGCCAGGGGCTACACTCCCGTCTACACCCCCTTCTTCATGCGGAAGGAGGTGATGCAGGAGGTGGCCCAGCTCAGCCAGTTCGATGAGGAGCTCTACAAGGTGAGCGGCTCCAGGCCCCGCCGGGGCCCCGTGTCTCGCCGCCTGGCACCCGCCGTCCCCTCGGGGCACCGGCTTTCCCACTGAGCCACCGCCACACTGCATCCCCCGCCATCCCCTCGGGGCACCAGCTTTCCCACCGAGCCACCACCACGCCGCGTCCCCTGCTGTCCCCTCGGGGCACCGGCTTTCCCACCAAGCCACCGCCACGCCGTGTCCTCTGCCAGCCCCTCGGGCCACTGGCTTTCCCACCGAGTCACCTCCACGCTGCATCCCCCGCCGTCCCCTCGGGGCACCGGCTTTCCCACCGAGCCACTGCCACGCCGCGTCCCCCAGCTTGAGTTCCTCTCTGCCCCGGCGAGGCCACGGCGGTGGCAGCTCCCTTCTGCTCCATCTTCCCGGCTGACGCGGTTGTCATGGCGATGCGGTGACAGAGAGGTGGCTCGTCCCCAGCCTTGCTGGCAGGAGGCCATCGGGGCCTTTGAGCAGCAGCTGCTCCCTTTCCCCAACCATCCTGTCCCCACTCCTGTCCCCGGAAAGCCTCGCTGCCTGCGCATCTGCCGGGGGAGCATCTGTCCCCGGAGGCGCGGGAGCAGCTGGGGACGGGGGACAGTGGCTTTTGTCACTGTGACCCCCAGGTCATCGGCAAAGGCAGCGAGAAGGCGGACGACAGCTCCATCGACGAGAAGTACCTGATCGCCACCTCGGAGCAGCCCATCGCCGCCCTGCACCGGGACGAGTGGCTGAAACCGGAGGATTTGCCCATCAAATATGCGGGGCTGTCCACCTGCTTCCGGCAGGAGGTGGGCTCCCACGGCCGCGACACCCGCGGCATCTTCCGCGTCCACCAGTTCGAGAAGGTGAGAGAGGAGCGGAGGATTCCCAGCGGGGAATTTGGGGCTGTATCCCCCGGGGGGAAGAGGTGGGCCTGGCGCCAACGCCGGGGCTTGTCCCCCTTCTCTCATGCAGATCGAGCAGTTCGTCTACGCCTCGCCCCACGACAACAAGTCGTGGGAGATGTTTGAGGAGATGATGGCCACCGCCGAGGACTTCTACCAGTCCCTGGGCATCCCCTACCACATCGTCAACATCGTCTCGGGTAGGGGCAAGGGGCCGCCCTCTCTCTGTGCTGCGGTGGCCCAGGAGGACACCGGCCACCTCTGCCAGCGCCTCGGGTGTCACCCTGGCCCTGACCCACTTTCTTTGTCCCTGGCTCGCCTTGCCACCCCGGTGAGGGAGAGGAGGGAGATGTTTTCCGTAGAGATCCTCTGCTTTGCTCTGGGTCTGTTGGCCAAGGGGCTGGGATTGTCCCCGCTGTCCCTTCCAAAGGGACGGTTTGAGCGTCCCAACTCCTCCCGGAAACTCTCCGAGGAACGTGATGCCGTTTAAACGCCTCCTCCCGCAGAGCAGGAGCCCCACGGCCCTTCCCAAGTCACCTTGCAGGCTTCACGCCGTTTCCCGCGCTGCCATCCCCAGGGACGGGCGCGTTCCGGGGCGGGGAGGGATTGGGACACACACCCCCCCCACCACCACCGCTACGGCTCAGGGCTGTCGTCTCCCCCCGCACCATCTCCCTCCCAGGCTCCCTCAACCACGCCGCCAGTAAGAAGCTGGACCTGGAAGCCTGGTTCCCCGGTTCCGGCGCTTTCCGCGAGCTGGTGTCCTGCTCCAACTGCACCGACTACCAGGCGCGGCGCCTGCGCATCCGCTACGGCCAGACCAAGAAGATGATGGACAAGGTGAGGCCGGGCTGGGGCTGGTGGGGGGTGTGTGTGGGGGGGGGGTGTTTGGGGGAAGGAGGGGGGGGTTCTGCTCCTCCCCTTTCCCCTGTCACCCCCCCTCCCGTCCGTCCCCCCCCCTCCAGGTGGAGTTTGTCCACATGCTCAACGCCACCATGTGCGCCACCACCCGCACCATCTGCGCCATCCTGGAGAACTACCAGACCGAGGAGGGCGTCCGCGTCCCCGAAAAGCTGCGGGACTTCATGCCCCCAGGTAACGAACGCCCCCCCCCCCTCCCCGGCACCCTTCCTTCCCTGGGTGCCGGGGGTGGAGGAGGCGGGGCGGGGGGGGGGGGTGTTGATGTCCCCGAGTGTCCCTAAGGGGGTGTGTGACACCTGGTGTCTCCTGTGTCCCCCCCCCCTACCACCACCACCCCCACCACGCGCAGACCTGCGGGAGCTGATCCGGTTCGTGCGGCCGGCGCCCATCGAGCAGGAGCTCTCCAAGAAACAGAAGAAGCAGCAGGAAGGGGGCAAGAAGAAGGCGGCGGCGGCGGGGGGGGGCAACGAGCGGGTGCTGGAGGAGCAGATGCAGAACATGGGGGTCAACAGCGCCTGAGTCGTGTCCCCCCCCCCCCCGGCCCTATTCCCGTTGCCCTCCCCCCGGGGACCTCGATCATCCTCCTGCCTCCATCGCCGCCCGGGGCTGCGCCCATCACTTCGGCTTCGGGGCTCACCGCCTGCGTGTGTGTCCCCCCGCCATCGCCCCTCGCGGCACGGAGCACCGGGACGAAGGACTGACGCTATGGCGGGGGGGGGGTCCGTGCCTCTCCCCCCCTCCCCTGCCGAGCAGGGCCCCCCCTACGCACCGCAGGGACGCTAACCGTCCTCTGTCTCCATCCAATAAAGCCAAGAACTGCTGAGCTGCCTGGCCCTGGGGGGGGGCGGCAGGAGGGGAGGGGGGGCGTCGAGCCTGGTTGGGGGGGGGGGGTGTCCAGCTCGGCAGGGGGGGGGCCGCTCTGACTGCTCTTCCCCCTCTTTCCCCCGCCCGGGGGGGCCCCACACCGTGGCCTGGACAAAGGCTGCGCTCGGTGGAGCCCATTTGTGATTCAAATTGGGGCTGGGCCCCCCCCCCCGCCCCCCCCGCCTCAGCTGCCAGCTCGGCCCCCCCCCCGCGGAGAGGGGTATGCCGGGGTGGGGGGGGTGGGGGTGGGGTTGCGTGCCTCAGTTTCCCCCCACTCCCCCCCCCACCCCCCCCACGTTTGTGCGTGGGAAACCCACAGGGTGCTGGGCAGGGCACCCAGCCGCCTGCCCCCCCCCCTTCCCCCCCCCCGGCTTGGTCTCGGTGCCTTTGAAGGGCGGGGAGGGGCCGCGGTGAGTCACGGAGCCCCCGGGGGGGTCCCGGCACCCGCACCCCCCCCCGCGGGGCCCGTCCGACCCGTTCGGCTGCCGGGGCTCTGCGCCGTCCTGCCCGTCGCCCACGCCCTGCTGCGCGCTCCCAGTGCCCCCCAGTCCCTCCCAGTGCCCCCCCCCCCGTATCCAGGCCTCCATGCTTCCAGTGCTCCCAGTGCCCCCCAGTCTGTCCCCAGTGCCCCCCCCCTACCCAGGCCTCCAGTGCTCCCAGTGCCCCCCAGTCTGTACAAGTGCCCCCCCCCCCCGACACGGGCCTCCATGCTTCCAGTGCTCCCAGTGCCCCCCCAGTCTGTCCCAGTGCCTCCCCTGTACCCAGGCGTCTGTGCTCCCAGTGCCCCCCAGTCTGTCCCAGTGCCTCCCCTGTACCCAGGCCTCTGTGCTCCCAGTGCCCCCCAGTCTGTCCCAGTGCCTCCCCTGTACCCAGGCCTCTGTGCTCCCAGTGCCCCCCCCAGTTCCTCCCAGTGCCCCCACACACACACACCCAGGCCTCCGTGCCTCCAGCGCTCCCAGTGCCCCCCAGTCTGTCCCAGTGCCCCCCCTGTACCCAGGCTCCCAGTGCCCCCCAGTCTGTACAAGTGCCCCCCCCCCCGACACAGGCCTCCATGCTTCCAGTGCTCCCAGTGCCCCCCCAGTCTGTCCCAGTGCCTCCCCTGTACCCAGGCGTCTGTGCTCCCAGTGCCCCCCAGTCTGTCCCAGTGCCTCCCCTGTACCCAGGCCTCTGTGCTCCCAGTGCCCCCCAGTCTGTCCCAGTGCCTCCCCTGTACCCAGGCCTCTGTGCTCCCGGTGCCCCCCCCAGTTCCTCCCAGTGCCCCCCCACACACACACCCAGGCCTCCGTGCCTCCAGCGCTCCCAGTGCCCCCCAGTCTGTCCCAGTGCCCCCCCTGTACCCAGGCTCCCAGTGCCCCCCAGTCTGTCCCAGTGCCTCCCCTGTGCCCAGGCCTCTGTGCTCCCAGTGCCCCCCCAGTTCCTCCCAGTGCCCCCCTCCCCGCCCCCGCACCCAGGCCTCCCTGCCTCCAGTGCTCCCAGCGCCCCCCAGTCCGTCCCAGTTTGTCCCAGTGCCCCGCAGTGTCCCCAGTGCTCCCAGTTCTCAGTGCCCCCCCAGTCCGTCCCAGTGTCCCGCATTGTCCTCGGACCTCCGTGCCTCCAGTGCTCCCAGTGCCCCCCAGTCCCTCCCAGTGTCCCCCAGTGCCCTCCAGTGTCCCCAGGCCCCCAGTCCTCAGTGACCCCCCGTGTCGTCCACTGTCCTTGGGCCTCCAGTGCTCCCAGTCTCCCCCAGTCTGTCCCAGTGTCCCCCAGTGTCTTTGGGTCTCCAGTGCTCCCAGTGCCCCCCCAGTCCCTCCCAGTTTCTCCCAGGGTCCCCCAGTCTCCCCAGTGCTCCCAGTCCTCAGTGCCCCCCCCGTGTCGTCCACTGTCCTCGGCCCTCCGGTGCTCCCAGTCCCCCCCAGTTTCTCCCAGTGCCCCCCAGTCTCCACAGACCTCCAATACTCAGTGCCCCCCAAGTCCGTCCCAGTTTGTCCCAGTGTCCCCCATTGCCCTTGAGCCTCCAGTGCTCCCAGTGCCCCCCAGTCCGTCCCAGTGTCCCCCGCTGCCCTCGGGCCTCCAGTGCTCCCAGTCCCCCCAGTCCATCCCAGTTTGTCCCAGTGTCCCCCATTGTCCTTGAGTCTCCAGTGCTCCCAGTCCCCCCCAGTCCATCCCAGTTCGTGCCAGTGCCCCCCAGCGTCCCCAGGCCTCCAACACTCAGTGCCCCCCGCTCCATCCCAGTGTCCCCCAGTGTCCCCAGTGCTCCCAGCCCTCAGTGTCGTCGTGTCGTCGTCCCCCCCCAGTCCATCCCAATTTCTCCCAGTGCCCCCCCCCGTCTCTCCCCGTAGCAGCATCACGGTGCCCGGGGAGGGGGGGGTCTCACAACCCGCCCCCCCCCCACCTCCCCGGGAACCGCCGGCGGCACCGGTCCCGGTGCCGCCGGCGGTTCCCGGGGAGGTGGGGGGGGTGGGGGGGGTGGGGGGGTGCGGTTCCTTTAAGCGCGGCCCCGCCCCGCCCCGTCGGGGGCGCGCGCGGGCGGCGGGAGGGGCGCGGGCGGCGGCGCGCGCGGGGCGCAGCGGGCACCGGCGGCAGCGGCCGCACCGCGCCATGGGCGCTCCGCCCCCGCCCCCGCCGCCGCCGCCGCCGCCGCCGGTGCTGCTGCTGCCGCTGCTTCTTCTCCTCCTCCTCCTCTCCCTGCTGTTACCGGTACCGGCGCAACCCCGCCGCCCGTTACCGGCTACCGGCAAAGCCACCTGCTCGCCCGGCACCGGGGACAGCGGCGGCACCGGGGACAGCGGCGGAGAAGCCGGGGGGGGTTGCGGTAGAGGAGAGAGCGGAGGAGGCGGGTGCGCGGCGGGGACCGGAGGAGGAGAGCGAGGTTGGAGCGGGGACGGCGGAGGGGAGGCGAGAAGCGTCGGCGGAACCGGGAGCGCCGGGGACAACGGCGGCAGCCGCGGCGGGGCCCGGGGAGGCGCCGGGAGCAACGGGGACACTGGAGACACCGGGGTTCCTGAAGGCACCGGGGCCACTGGAAGCACCGGGGCCACTGGAAGCACCGGGGACACTGGAGGCACCGGGGCCACTGGAAGCACCGGGGACACTGGAGGCACCGGGGACACCGGGGTTCCTGAAGGCACCGGGGCCACTGGAAGCACCGGGGACACTGGAGGCACCGGCGGCACCCAAGTCCCCAGGGACCCCAGGAGCACCGGCCATACTGGACGCACTGGGGACACCGGGAACGTCCCCAAGGACAGCAGGAGCACCGGGGCCACTGGACGCACTGGGGACACCGGGAATGTCCCCAGGGATACCCAGGATACTGGGGACAATGGGAGCACCCGAGTCCCCAGGGACCCCAGGAGCACCGGCCGCACTGGAAACACTGGGGACAGCGGGAAAGCCCCCAGGGATACCAGCAACGCTGGGGATACTGGACACACTGGAAACACTGGGAATGTCCCCAGGGATACCAGCAACACCTGGGATACTGGCCGCGCTGGGGACACTGGGAAAGCCCCCAGGGACAGCGGGAGCCCCGGGGATGTGATGAGCGCTGGGAATGCTGGGCACATTGGGGACAATGGGGGCACCCGAGTCCCCAGGGACCCCAGGAGCACCGGCCATACTGGACGCACTGGACACACCGGGAAAGCCCCCAGGGATAGCAGGAACGCCCGGGATACTGGACGCACTGGGGACACTGGGAAAGCCCCCAGGAGCACCCAGGATACTGGACGCACTGGGGACACTGGGAGTGTCCCTAGGGATACCAGGAGCACCGGGGACATGATGAGCACTGGGAATGCTGGGCGCACTGGGGACAATGGGGGCACCCAAGTCCCCAGGGACACAAGGAACGCCGGTCGTACTGGATGCACTGGGAACACTGGGAATGTCCCCAGGGATACCAGCAACACGCGGGACACTGGATGCACCAGACACACCGTGAAAGCCCCCGGGGACGTCAGGAGCACCGGGCACAGGATGAGCACTGGGAATGCTGGGCGCACTGGGGACACCGGGGGCACCCGGGTCCCAAGGGACACCAGGAACATGAGGGACACTGGACGCACTGGGGACACTGGGAAAGCCCTCAGGGACAGCAGGAGCACCGGGGAGACGACGAGCACCGGGGATGCTGGGCACACTGGGGACACCCGAGTCCCCAAGGACACCAGGAACACCGGCCATACTGGGCGCACTGGGGACACTGGGAAAGCCCCCAGGGACAGCAGGAGCACCGGGGAGACGAAGAGCACCGGGGACGTTGGGGACTCCGTGACCCCGGGGGCCACCAGGAGCCCCGCGCCCCGCGGCCGCTCCCGCCGCAGCCCCAACGCGGCGCCGCAGTTCCAGCCCTCCAGCTACCAGGCCTCGGTGGGGGAGAACCGGCCGGCGGGGACGCCGGTGACGCGGGTGACGGCGGTGGACCCCGACGAGGGGGAGGCGGGCCGGCTGCGCTACGCCATGGCCGCCCTCTTCGACAGCCGCTCCGACGCCCTCTTCACCATTGACCCCGTCACCGGCGCCGTCGCCACCGCCGCCCCCTTGGACCGGGAGAGCAAGAGCACCCACGTCTTCCGAGTGACGGCGACGGACCACGGGACGCCCCGGCGCAGCGCCATGGCCACCTTGACGGTGACGGTGAGCGACGCCAACGACCACGACCCGGCCTTCGAGCAAGCCGAGTACCGGGAGAGCGTGCGGGAGAACCTGGAGGTGGGCTACGAGGTGCTGACGGTGCGGGCCACCGACGGCGATGCCGGTCCCAACGCCAACGTCCTCTACCGCCTCCTCAACGCCGGCGGGGCCAACGAGGTCTTCGAGATCGACGCCCGCTCGGGCGTCATCCGCACCCGCGGCCCCGTGGACCGGGAGGCGGTGGAGGCCTTCGAGCTGCTGGTGGAGGCCACGGATCAGGGCCAGGAGCCGGGACCCCGCAGCTCCACGGCCACCGTCCGCATCACCGTGGAGGACGACAACGACAACGCGCCCCAGTTCAGCGAGAAGCGTTACGTGGCGCAGGTCCCCGAGGACGTGGCCCCCAACACGGCCGTGCTGCGGGTGACGGCCACCGATCGCGACAAGGGCAGCAACGCCCTGGTGCACTACAGCATCGTCAGCGGTAACACCCGCGGCCACTTCTACATCGACGCGCAGACGGGCGCCCTGGACGTGGTCAGCCCTTTGGACTACGAGGTCAGCAAGGAGTTCACCCTCCGCATCCGGGCGCAGGACGGCGGCCGCCCGCCCCTCTCCAACATCAGCGGTTTGGTCACCGTCCAGGTGTTGGACGTCAACGATAACGCCCCCATCTTCGTCAGCACCCCCTTCCAGGCCACCGTGCTGGAGAACGTGCCGGTGGGCTACTCCGTCATCCACGTTCAAGCCATCGACGCCGATTCGGGTGACAACGGCCGCTTGGTCTACACCCTCCTGGAGACGGGTGCTGGCTTCCCCTTCGCCATCAACAACAGCACCGGGTGGATCGTGGTGGCCTCCGAGCTGGACCGGGAGGCGGTGGACTTCTACAGCTTTGGGGTGGAGGCGCAGGACCAGGGCAACCCCCCGATGGCCTCCTCGGCCAGCGTCAGCGTCACCATCCTGGACGTCAACGACAACAGCCCCGAGTTCACGCAACGGGAGTACGGCGCCCGGCTGAACGAGGACGCGGCGGTGGGCACCAGCGTCCTCACCGTCTCCGCCGTGGACCGCGACGCCAACAGCGTCATCACCTACCAGATCTCCAGCGGCAACACCCGCAACCGCTTCTCCATCACCAGCCAGAGCGGCGGGGGGCTCATCTCCCTCGCCCTGCCCCTGGACTACAAGCTGGAGCGGCAGTACCTCCTCACCATCGCCGCCTCCGACGGCACCCGCCAGGACACCGCCCAGGTGGTGGTCAACGTCACCGACGCCAACACCCACCGACCCGTCTTCCAGAGCTCCCACTACACCGTCAACGTCAACGAGGACCGGCCGGTGGGCACCACGGTGGTGGTCATCAGCGCCACGGATGAGGACACGGGGGAGAACGCCCGCATCACCTACCTGATGGAGGACAGCATCCCCCAGTTCCGCATCGCTGCCGAGACGGGGGCCGTCACCACCCAGATGGAGCTGGACTACGAGGACCAGGTGTCCTACACCCTGGCCATCACGGCGCGTGACAACGGCATCCCGCAGAAGTCCGACACCACCTACCTGGAGATCCTGGTGAGCGACGTCAACGACAACGCGCCCCAGTTCCTCCGCGACTCCTACCAGGGCTCCGTCTACGAGGACGTGCCCGCCTTCACCAGCGTCCTCCAGGTCTCCGCCACCGACCGTGACTCGGGGCTCAACGGCAGGGTCTTCTACACCTTCCAAGGGGGCGACGACGGCGACGGCGACTTCATCATCGAGTCCACCTCGGGCATCGTCCGCACCTTGCGCCGCCTCGACCGGGAGAACGTGCCGCTCTACTCCCTGCGGGCGTTCGCCGTCGATAAGGGGGTCCCGGCCAAGCGGACGCCGGTGGAGATCCAAGTGACGGTGCTGGACGTCAACGACAACCCGCCCGTCTTCGAGCGGGACGAGTTCGACATCTTCGTGGAAGAGAACAGCCCCATCGGGCTGGTGGTGGCCCGGATCACGGCCACCGACCCCGACGAGGGCACCAACGCCCAAATCATGTACCAGATCGTGGAAGGCAACATCCCCGAGGTCTTCCAGCTGGATATCTTCTCCGGCGAGCTCACCGCCTTGGCCGACCTGGATTACGAGACCAAAGCGGAGTACGTCATGGTGGTCCAAGCCACCTCGGCCCCCTTGGTCAGCCGGGCCACCGTCCACGTCCGCCTTCACGACGCCAACGACAACAGCCCCCAACTCAAAAATTTCGAGATCCTCTTCAACAACTACATCACCAACCGCTCGGGCAGCTTCCCCGGGGGGGTCATCGGCCGTATCCCGGCCCACGATCCCGACGTCTCCGACAGCCTCACCTACGCCTTCGAGCAGGGCAACGAGCTCAACCTGGTGCTGCTGGACCCCCGCAGCGGGGACCTGCGCCTCAGCCCCTCCCTGGACAACAACCGCCCGCTGGAGGCCGTCATGAGGGTCTCCGTTTCGGGTAAGACCCCCCCCCCCCCAAACTCCGGCTCCCCCCCCACCACCACCCCGGCCCGAGGTGGGGTAGGATGGGGTGGGGTGGTGGGGGGGGTGGCTTGGAGGTCCTTGGAGGGCTGGGGGAAGCCCTGCTGGGTGCTGGCCGTGCCCGCCCCCCCCCCCCCCACCTTCTGGGGGGTTCTGGGGTGGTTTTGGGGTCCTGGGGTGGTTTTTGAGGTCCCACCAGCCCCATCTTGGCTGCCCCCCCCCACCCTCCAGATTCGGGGCGGGGGGGTTGATGGGGATGCTGTGCCCCCCCCCCCCCCTCCAACCCACGTGTCCCCTCTGGAGGCAGTCGGGGGTCCCCGGCACCCCCTTTTTCCTTCCCCACCCCCAACCTCAGCCGGGGGGTGTCGGCGGGGGAGGGGGGGCGGTCCAATACCCCAGAGCATGGGGGGGGGGGTTTTTGGGGGGGGTTCAGGCCCCTGTAGCAGCGGTTTGGGGGGGGGGGCAGTGCCCCGTGGGTGTGTATTTGGGTGGGGGGGGGGAGGTCCTGGCACCTCGCTGCGTGTGGCTGGGGCGGGGGGGGGGGGCCAGGACCCACTGGAGGTGTTTGGTGGCGGCGGGGGGGGCGCGCAGGGGGGGGGAAGAACCCACTGCGTGTGGTTGGGGGGGGGTGGGGGGGGCAGGACCCACTGGATGTGGTTGGGGGGGGCACGGGGCCTGTGTGTGTAGTTGGGGGGGGGCAGAGCCTGATGTGTACATGAAGGGGGGGGGGGGGGAAAGTGTCCTGATACCTTTGTGTTTACATTATGGGGGGCCTGGGGGGGGGGGGAATTTGGGGGGGGGGGAGCTCAGGGTCCGATGCAGTATTTGGGGGGGGGGGGGGCAGCCCAAGGCATGTGTTTCCAGAAGCCCCCAGTGCTTGTATTTGGAGGGGGGGGCACAGGGCTGGTGTGTGCGTTGGGGGGGTCCTGGCACCGCGGCCTCTCCGCTGGGGGGGGGTCCCCGCAGCCGACGCATCCGTTTTTTGGGGGGGGGGGTGGGGTGGTGGGGGTGTCACTGGTGGGAAGGGGCCAAGGGGGGGGCCTTGCCGGTGGTGCTCGGGCCTGGCGGGGGCGGGGGGGGGGGCGGTGGGTGCTGCCAGAGTCAGGGGGGGGTCACCCCAGGGTGGGGGGGAGCAGCTCCTCGGCCACCCCCGGGCAGGGAGGGAAACTGAGTCACAGGCCACGTCGTGATGTCCCTTGTCCCCATCCCCCCCCCCCCCCACCCCCCGGGCTGGGGTCCCTGCTCTGGCTGCACAAAGCCTGGGGGGGGGGCCAGGACACAAAGGGTGGGGGCAGGGAGCCCCCCCATGCCCAGGCTGTGCCCCCCCATAGCGCGGGGGCAGCCGGGAGGGGAACAAAGGGTCCGGCCATAGCTGGGCCCCCGCGCCCGCGGCCATGGCAACCCCCCCCCCCCCCCCGACCACCGGCCACCGGCCACGGGCCACCGGGCAGCCCCAGCCCCCCCGCCACCCCCCTGGCGTCACCTCCCCCCCCCCCCCGCCATGTCCCCACGCTCCCTCCGTCCATCTGTCCCCCCGCTGCCCGCTCTCCATCTGTCCCCTGTCCCGCTGTCCCTCGTCCCGGCGAGGAGGAGGAGGAGGAGGAGGAGGAGGAGGAAGGTGGGTGCCCCACTGCCGGGCAGAGCCTTCACCCCCCCTCCCTGCCCCACGGCTTGGGACGGGTGCCCCATGGCCACCGCTGTCCCCATTCCTCTGTCCCCATCCCGTTGTCCCCATCCATTGTCCCCCATCCTGCTGTCCCCCATCCCACTGTCCCCATCCCGCTGTCCCCCAACTCGCTGTCCCCATCCCGCTGTCCCCATCCCATTGTCCCCATCCCTCTGTCCCCATCCATTGTCCCCCATCCTGTTGTCCCCCATCCCGCTGTCCCCCAACTCGCTGTCCCCATCCCGCTGTCCCCATCCCGTTGTCCCCATCCCATTGTCCCCCATCCTATTGTCCCCATCCCCCTGTCCCCCATCCCTCCGTCCCCATCCCGCTGGCCCCCATCCCATTGTCCCCATCCAAGTGACACGGGTGCCCCATAGCCAATTCTGGCCCCATAGCCATCGTTGTTCCCATCACACTGTCCCCTGCAGTGGGGCCAAGCAGGCCAGGTGCCCCATAACCGGGACTGGCCCCATAACCAGTGCCATCTCCATGCTATGGTGGCCAAGTGGAACCGGTGTCCCATAGCCAGTGGGTGCCACCCCCTGGTGGCCAAGTGAGATGGGTGCCCCATAACCAGTACCAGCCCCATAACCAGTGCTGGTGTCATCCCATGGTGGCCGAGTGGGATGGGTGCCCCATAGCCTGTGCCAGCCCCATCCCCATCCCACAGTGGCCGAGCAGGATGGGTGCCTCATAGCCAGCACTGTCCCCATCCTGTGGTGGCCGAGAGGGACGGGTGCCCCATAACCAGTGCCAGCCCTAGAGCCAGTGCCACCCTCAGCCTGCAGCAGCTGAGCTGGATGGGCACCCCATAGCCAGGACCATCCCCATCCCATGGTGGCCAAGAGGGATGGGTGCCCCATCACCACCACCATCTCCATCCCGTGGCAGCCGAGCAGAAAAGGTGCCCCATCACCACCACCGTCCCCATGCCATGGTGGCCAAGTGGGACGGGTGCCCCATCACCACCCTGTCCCCATCCCATAGTGGCCAAGTGGAACAGGTGACCCCATCACTGCCACTGTCCGCATGCCATGGTGGCCGAGAGGAACAGGTGTCTCATCACCACCACCGTCCCCATGCCATGGCGGCCAAGTGGGATGGGTGTCCCATCACCACCACCGTCCCCATGCCATGGCGGCCAAGAGGGATGGGTGTCCCCTCACCGCCACCGTCCCCATGCCATGGCGGCCAAGCGGGATGGGTGTCCCATCCCCACCACCGTCCCCATGCGATGGTGGCCAAGTGGGATGGGTGTCCCATCCCCACCACCGTCCCCATGCCATGGCGGCCAAGTGGGATGGGTGTCCCATCCCCACCACCGTCCCCATGCCATGGCGGCCAAGAGGGATGGGTGTCCCCTCACCGCCACCGTCCCCATGCCATGGTGGCCAAGCGGGATGGGTGTCCCATCCCCACCACCGTCCCCATGCCATAGTGGCCGGTGCTGTCACTGACCCCCTCTGTCCCCTCCCCACCCACAGACGGGGTCCACAGCGCGACGGCGCAGTGCACGCTGCGGGTGACGGTGATCACGGACGAGATGCTGAGCAACAGCATCACCCTACGCTTGGCCGACATGTCCCAGGAGCGATTCCTCTCCCCCTTGCTCAGCCGCTTCCTGGAGGGGGTGGCGGCCGTCCTGGCCACCCCCCGCCACCGCGTCGTCCTCTTCAACATCCAAACGGACACGGACGTGGGGACGGCCCGTATCCTCAACGTCAGCCTCTCGGTGCTGCTGCCGCCGGCCTCGGGGCACGGCGCCCGCTTCTTCTCCTCCGAGGAGCTGCAGGAGCGGCTCTACCTCAACCGCTCGCTGCTGGCCGCCATCTCGGCCCAGCGCGTCCTGCCCTTCGACGACAACATCTGCCTGCGCGAGCCCTGCGAGAACTACATGCGCTGCGTCTCCGTCCTCCAGTTCGACAGCTCGGCCCCCTTCCTCGCCTCCGACACCATCCTCTTCCGCCCCATCCATCCCGTCACCGGCCTGCGCTGCCGCTGCCCGCCCGGTTTCACCGGCGACTACTGCGAGACGGAGATCGACCTCTGTTACTCCAGCCCCTGCGGCAGCAACGGGCGATGCCGGAGCCGCGAGGGCGGCTACACCTGCGAGTGCCACGAGGATTTCACCGGTGAGAGGCCGGCGCCTCCCTGCCTCCTCCCGTCCCTGCCGTCACCTTGTCCCCTTGAGCCCTCCAGCGGTCGTCCTGTCCTCTTGGTGTCCGTCTCCGTCATCCCTTCAGCCGGTTCCCCTCCAGCTACTCCTTCTCAGCTGTCCCTCCACCATCCCTTCATCCAGCTCCTCTTCAGCCCTCCATCGTCCGTCCGTCCTGTCCTCCTGGTGTCCCTCCCCATCACCCCTTCATCCAGCTCCTCTTCATCTCCCCTTTCCTTAGCTGTCCCTCCGTCATCCATCCCCATCATCCCTTCATCCAGCTCCTCTTCATCTATCCCTCCTTTGGCTGTCCCTCCATCATCCATCCCTAGCATTCCTTTATCCAGCTCTTCTCAGGCCTCCGTCATCCATCCATCCATCCGTCCTGTCCTCCTGGTGTCCCTCCCCATCACCCCTTCATCCAGCTCCTCTTCATCTCCCGTTTCCTTAGCTGTCCCTCCGTTATCCGTCCCTATCATTCCTTCATCCAGCTCCTCTTCATCCCTCCATCATCCATCCATCCCATCCTCTTGGTGTCGATCCGTATCACCTCTTCATCCAGCTCTCCTTTGGCTCTCCATTGTCTGTCTGTCCATCCGTCCATCCGTCCATCCATCCGTCCATCCATCCATTCCTCCCTCCCTCCCTCCCTCTTGGTGTCCATCTCCATCAGCCCTTCAGCCCGCCGTTGCCTGTCCCTTGCTCTGGTGTCCCTCCATGGTCTGTCCCCATCAGCCTTCCTCCCATTCCTCATCAGCCTTCCTCATCTATCCCTTCTTCTGTTGGCCCTCCACCATCCATCATGGTCGTCCCTTCATCCTGTTCCCTTCAGCCCTCCATCATCCGTTCCTTCCTCAGTTGTCCTTCCATCAGCCATCCCCTGTTGTCCATCCCTCCTCCATCCATCCCCATCCATCCCTCTGTCCATCCCTCCATCCATCGATCCATCCATCCCCCCTCCATCCCAATCCCTCCCCATCCATCCATCCCTCCATCCCTCCCCATCCATCCCTCCCCATCCTTCCCCATCCATCCCTCCATCCCCATCCATCCCCATCCATCCCTCCTCCATCCATCCATCCATCCCCATCCCTCCCTCCATCTCCCTCCATCCCTCCATCCATGCCTCCATCCATCCCACCATCCATCCATCCCTCCCCATCCATCCCTCCATCCCCATCCATCCTCTATCCCTCCTCCATTCCTATCCCTCCATCCCTCCCCATCCATCCCTCCTCCATTCCCATTCTTCCTTCCATCCATCCCTCCATCCCTCCCCATCCATCCTTCCATCCATCCCTCCTCCATCCCTCTTCCATCCATCCATCCATCCATCCATCCATCCATCCATCCCCATCCATCCCTCCATCCCCATCCATCCTCTATCCCTCCTCCATTCCCATCCCTCCATCCCTCCCCATCCATCCCTCCTCCATTCCCATCCATCCCTCCATCCACCCCTCCATCCATCCATCCATCCCTCCATCCATCCCTCCATCCACTCCTCCATCCATCCATCCATCCATCCATCCATCCATCCATCCATCCCTCCGTCCCTCCTCCATCCCCACCCCTCCATCCTCCCCTTTGTCTCCAACACCTTCATCTTCCTCCTCTCCCATCTCTCTTCCCTCCTCTCTCCATCCCACCCCTCTCTCCCTGCTCCCCCTCCCCTGTCCCTGTCCCTCCGTCCCCCTTCACGTCCCCTGTCCCCTCTGTCCCCCCACCCCAGTGGGGTCCCTGCAGGAGGTTGCGGCGGAGGTCGGGGGGGGGACACGACACTGGTGGGGGCAGAGCCATGGGGACGCTCTAGGGTGTGGGGACACCCCCGTCCCCACCACAGCTGGTCTGGGCAGGGGGGGACACACATGGTGGCACTGGGGACAGCCCCCCCCACCCCCCACCCCATCCCTGGGGACCCCTCGGCACCCCAGCCCCCACGGGACACCCGGGTGGGGGGGTGCCAGCTGGTGGGGGAGGGGATGCTTGGGGGGGTGGGGGGGGGCTTTGTCTCGGTTGCCATGGCGACGGGAGGTGGTTGCCAGGGTGATGGCGCTGGGGATAAAGCTGCTCTGGAGCTGATGGGGGGAGGGGGGAGGGATGGGAGAGGGGATCCCCACCCCCCCACCCCCCCCCATTTTGGGGGTGTCGGGGGTACCCCGCGCCCTGGGCAGGGTGCTGGGTGCCATGTGGGCCTCGCGCAGGGGAACGCTGCGAGCTGAGCGCCCGGGGGGGCCGCTGCGCCCCGGGGGTCTGCCGCAACGGGGGTACCTGCCTCAACCTGCTGGTGGGGGGGTTCCGCTGCCAGTGCCCCCCCGGGCACTACGAGAAGCCTTTCTGCACCATGAGCACCCGCAGCTTCCCCCCGCGCTCCTTCCTCACCTTCCGCGGCCTCCGCCAGCGCTTCCACTTCACCCTCGCCCTGACGTGAGCCTCCGGGGAGGGGGGTGTCAAGGGGGGGGGGTCAAGGTGGGGGGGGGCGGGTGGCCCCCGGGCATCGGAGGGTGGGGGGTGATGGGTGTCCCAGGGGCATCAGAGAGGTGTGGGGGGGTGATGGTTGTTCCATGGGCATCACCTGGGGTGATGGGGTGGGGGGTGCTGGGTGCTCCCCGGGCATCACCTGGGGTGGTGGGCGTCCTCATGACATCGTTTGGGGTGTGGGGTGCTGGGTGCCCCACGGACACCACCTGGGGTGTGGGGTGCTGGGTGTCCCATGGGCATTGGATGGGGGTGTGGGGTGATGGGACCCCGTGGGCATCACCTGGGGTGTGGGGTATAGGGTGGTGGGCGTCCTCTTGACATCATTTGGGATGTGGGGTGCTGGGTGCCCCACGGACACCACCTGGGGTGTGGGGTGGTGGGGTATAGGGTGGTGGGCGTCCTCATGACATCGTTTGGGGTGTGGGGTGCTGGGTGCTCCACGGACACCACCTGGGGTGGGGGGTGCTGGGTGTCCCATGGGCATTGGATGGGGGTGTGGGGTGATGGGACCCCGTGGGCATCACCTGGGGGGATGGGATGTGGGGTGATGGGTGTCCCGTGGGTGTCAGAGAGGTGTGGGGGGGTGATAGTTGTTCCATGGGCATCATCTAGGGCGTGGGGTGATGGGTGCTCCTTTGGCATCACCTGGGGGGATGGGATGTGGGGTGACGGGTGCCCCACGGGCATCAGATGGGGTGGGCAGTGATGGGTGCCCCGGGGGCAACATGTGGGGCAGTGGGGCGTGGGGCGATGGACGTGGGGAAATGATGTCCCCATGGATGTAATCGGGGGTGTGGGGTGACGGGACCCCGTGGGCATCACCTGGGGTGATGGGCCCCCCATGGGCATCATCTGGGGTGAGGGGGTGGGGGGTGCCGGGTGCCCCATGGGCATCATCTGGGGCGTGGGGTGCTGGGTGCCCCATGGGCATTGGGTGGGGTGGTGGAGCGTGGGGTGGCGGCCACCCCATGGGCACGGGCAGGAGCAGTGGGGCAGGGGCCAGGGTGGCAGCTGGCTGGCACGGGACGGGGGCAGTGGGACGTTGGGGCGACCCCTTGGCGCGGGGACAAAGGGGGGGGGGGGGGGCACCCGCTGGGGACAGGGGGGTGCCGGCGTGTCCCGTGTGGCACGGGGCAGGGAAGTTGATGGTGGCAGGGGGTGGGGGGGTACGACGGGGGGGGCCGGGGGGGTGGCGGGCAGAGCCTGGCACTCGTCCCCGCGCCAGGTTTGCCACCAAGGAGCGGGACGGGCTCCTGCTCTACAACGGGCGCTTCAACGAGAAGCACGACTTCGTGGCGCTGGAGATCGTGGGCGAGCAGGTCCAGCTCACCTTCTCGGCAGGTACGGGCGACGCGACCCCCCCCCACACACCCCCCCACCACCACCACCGCGCGCCATCCCCCCCCCCACCCCGTGCCAACCCCGTGCCACCCCCGCGCGCCATCCCCCTATGGCCCCGCGGGCACCGCTGCCCTGCCGCGGCCCATCCTGCACATCCCCGGCACTGCCTGGCACTGCATCCCTGGCACTGCATCCCGGGCACTGCATCCCATCCTGCGTATCCCTGGCACTGCATCCCGGGCACTGCATCCCGGGCACTGCATCCCATCCTGCGTATCCCGGGCACTGCATCCCTGGCACTGCATCCCGGGCACTGCATCCCATGCTGCATATCCCCGGCACTGCCTGGCACTGCATCCCGGGCACTGCATCCCATCCTGCGTATCCCTGGCACTGCATCCCGGGCACTGCATCCCGGGCACTGCATCCCATCCTGTGTATCCCTGGCACTGCCTGGCACTGCATCCCGGGCACTGCATCCCGGGCACTGCATCCCATCCTGCGTATCCCGGGCACTGCATCCCTGGCACTGCATCCCGGGCACTGCATCCCAGGCACTGCATCCCATCCTGCGTATCCCTGGCACTGCATCCCGGGCACTGCATCCCGGGCACTGCATCCCATGCTGCATATCCCCGGCACTGCCTGGCACTGCATCCCGGGCACTGCATCCCATCCTGCGCATCCCTGGCACTGCATCCCGGGCACTGCATCCCGGGCACTGCATCCCATCCTGCGTATCCCCGGCACTGCCTGGCACTGCATCCCTGGCACTGCATCCCATCCTGCGTATCCCCGGCACTGCCTGGCACTGCATCCCGGGCACTGCATCCCATCCTGCGTATCCCTGGCACTGCATCCCTGGCACTGCATCCCTGGCACTGTATCCCATCCTGCGCATCCCCGGCACTGCCTGGCACTGCATCCCAGGCACTGCATCCCATCCTGCGTATCCCTGGCACTGCATCCTGGGCACTGCATCCCATCCTGCGTATCCCTGGCACTGCATCCCGGGCACTGCATCCCATCCTGCGTATCCCTGGCACTGCCTGGCACTGCATCCCGGGCACTGCATCCCATCCTGCGCATCCCCGGCACTGCCTGGCACTGCATCCCAGGCACTGCATCCATCCTGCGTATCCCTGGCACTGCATCCTGGGCACTGCATCCCGGGCACTGCATCCCATGCTGCATATGCCGGGCACTGCATCCCTGGCACTGCATCCCAGGCACTGCATCCCATCCTGCGTATGCCGGGCACTGCATCCCTGGCACTGCATCCCTGGCACTGCATCCCATGCTGCATATCCCTGGCACTGCCTGGCACTGCATCCCGGGCACTGCATCCCATCCTGCGTATCCCTGGCACTGCCTGGCACTGCATTCCTGGCACTGCATCCCATCCTGCGTATCCCTGGCATTGCATCCCGGGCACTGCATCCCGGGCACTGCATCCCGGGCACTGCATCCCATCCTGCGTATCCCGGGCACTGCATCCCTGGCACTGCATCCCTGGCACTGCATCCCATCCTGCACATCCCTGGCACTGCATGCCCTGCTGTACATCCCTGGCACTGCCTGGCACTGCATCCCAGGCACTGCATCCCATTCTGTATATCCCTGGCACTGCCTGGCACTGCCATCCCAGGCACTG